>NW_021144463.1:0-197508 GCF_004193775.1 Glycine soja
TCAAGGCAATCCTCCATTCTCACCCCTTTTCGGAGCCACATGAATGTTATTGCTTAGGGCTGTTCGTGTGTCCTCCACTTTCGAGTTTGGAGCTGTGTTTCAAGATTGCCTAAGTGAGGACCCTCAAGGCAATCCTCCATTCTCACCCATTTTCGGAGCCACATGAATGTTATTGCTTAGGGCTGTTCATGTGTCCTCCACTTTCGAGTTTAGAGGTGTGTTTCATGATTGCCTAAGTGAGGACCCTCAAGGCAATCCTCCATTCTCATCCCTTTTCGGAGCCACATGAATGTTATTGCATAGGGCTGTTCATGTGTCCTCCACTTTCGAGTTTAGAGCTGTGTTTCATGATTGCCTAAGTAAGGACCCTCAAGGCAATCCTCCATTCTCACCCCTTTTCGGAGCCACATGAATGTTATTGCATAGGGCTGTTCATGTGTCCTCCACTTTCGAGTTTGGAGCTGTGTTTCATGATTGCCTAAGTAAGGACCCTCAAGGCAATCCTCCATTCTCACCACTTTACGGAGCCACGTGAATGTTATTGCTTAGGGCTGTTCATGTGTCCTCCACTTTCGAGTTTGGAGCTGTGTTTCATGATTGCCTAAGTGAGGACCCTCAAGCCAATCCTCCATTCTCACCCCTTTTCGGAGCCACGTGAATGTTATTGCTTAGGGCTGTTCATGTGTCCTCCACTTTCGAGTTTGGAGCTGTGTTTCATGATTGCCTAAGTGAGGACCCTCAAGGCAATCCTCCATTCTCACCCCTTTTCGGAGCCACATGAATGTTATTGCATAGGGCTGTTCATGTGTCCTCCACTTTCGAGTTTGGAGCTGTGTTTCATGATTGCCTAAGTGAGGACCCTCAAGGCAATCCTCCATTCTCACCCCTTTTCGGAGCCACGTGAATGTTATTGCTTAGGGCTGTTCATGTGTCCTCCACTTTCGAGTTTGGAGCTGTGTTTCATGAATTCCTAAGTGAGGACCCTCAAGGAAATCTTCCATTCTCACCCGTTTTCGGAGCCACGTGAATGTTATTGCTTGGGGCTGTTCATGTGTCCTCCACTTTCAAGTTTGGAGCTGTGTTTCATGATTGCCTAAGTGAGGACCCTCAAGCCAATCCTCCATTCTCACCCCTTTTCGGAGCCACATGAATGTTATTGCATAGGGCTGTTCATGTGTCCTCCACTTTCGAGTTTGGAGCTGTGTTTCATGATTGCCTAAGTAAGGACCCTCAAGGCAATCCTCCATTCTCACCACTTTACGGAGCCACGTGAATGTTATTGCTTAGGGCTGTTCATGTGTCCTCCACTTTCGAGTTTGGAGCTGTGTTTCATGATTGCCTAAGTGAGGACCCTCAAGCCAATCCTCCATTCTCACCCCTTTTCGGAGCCACATGAATGTTATTGCTTAGGGATATTCATGTGTCCTCCACGTTCGAGTTTGGAACTGTGTTTCATGATTGCCTAAGTGAGGACGCTCAAGGCAATCCTCCATTCTCACCCCTTTTCGGAGCCACGTGAATGTTATTGCTTAGGGCTGTTCATGTGTCCTCCACTTTCGAGTTTGGAGCTGTGTTTCATGATTGCCTAAGTGAGGACCCTCAAGGCAATCCTCCATTCTCACCCCTTTTCGGAGCCACATGAATGTTATTGCATAGGGCTGTTCATGTGTCCTCCACTTTCGAGTTTGGAGCTGTGTTTCAAGATTGCCTAAGTGAGGACCCTCAAGGCAATCCTCCATTCTCACCCCTTTTCGGAGCCACCTGAATGTTATTGCATAGGGCTGTTCATGTGTCCTCCACTTTCGAGTTTGGAGCTGTGTTTCATGATTGCCTAAGTGAGGACCCTCAAGGCAATCCTCCATTCTCACCCCTTTTCGGAGCCACGTGAATGTTATTGCTTAGGGCTGTTCATGTGTCCTCCACTTTCGAATTTGGAGCTGTGTTTCATGAATTCCTAAGTGAGGACCCTCAAGGAAATCTTCCATTCTCACCCTTTTTCGGAGCCACGTGAATGTTATTGCTTAGGGCTGTTCATGTGTCCTCCACTTTCGAGTTTGGAGCTGTGTTTCATGATTGCCTAAGTGAGGACCCTCAAGCCAATCCTCCATTCTCACCCCTTTACGGAGCCACGTGAATGTTATTGCATAGGGTTGTTCATGTGTCCTCCACTTTCGAGTTTGGAGCTGTGTTTCATGATTGCCTAAGTGAGGACCCTCAAGGCAATCCTCCATTCTCACCACTTTACGGAGCCACGTGAATGTTATTGCTTAGGGCTGTTCATGTGTCCTCCACTTTCGAGTTTGTAGCTGTGTTTCATGATTGCCTAAGTGAGGACCCTCAAGCCAATCCTCCATTCTCACCCCTTTTCGGAGCCACGTGAATGTTATTGCTTAGGGTTGTTCATGTGTCCTCCACCCTCGAGTTTGGAGCTGTGTTTCATGATTGCCTAAGTGAGGACCCTCAAGCCAATCCTCCATTCTCACCCCTTTTCGGAGCGACATGAATGTTATTGCATAGGGCTGTTCATGTGTCCTCCACTTTCGAGTTTGGAGCTGTGTTTCATGATTGCCTAAGTGAGGACCCTCAAGCCAATCCTCCATTCTCACCCCTTTACGGAGTCACGTGAATGTTATTGCTTAGGGCTGTTCATGTGTCCTCCACTTTCGAGTTTGGAGCTGTGTTTCATGATTGCCTAAGTGAGGACCCTCAAGCCAATCCTCCATTCTCACCCCTTTTCGGAGCCACATGAATGTTATTGCTTAGGGCTGTTCATGTGTCCTCCACTTTCGAGTTTGGAGCTGTGTTTCAAGATTGCCTAAGTGAGGACCCTCAAGGCAATCCTCCATTCTCACCCCTTTTCGGAGCCACCTGAATGTTATTGCATAGGGCTGTTCATGTGTCCTCCACTTTCGAGTTTGGAGCTGTGTTTCATGATTGCCTAAGTGAGGACCCTCAAGGCAATCCTCCATTCTCACCCCTTTTCGGAGCCACATGAAAGTTATTGCATAGGGCTGTTCATGTGTCCTCCACTTTCGAGTTTAGAGCTGTGTTTCATGAATTCCTAAGTGAGGACCCTCAAGGCAATCCTCCATTCTCACCCCTTTTCGGAGCCACGTGAATGTTATTGCATAGGGCTGTTCATGTGTCCTCCACTTTCGAGTTTGGAGCTGTGTTTCATGATTGCCTAAGTGAGGACCCTCAAGGCAATCCTCCATTCTCACCACTTTACGGAGCGACATGAATGTTATTGCATAGGGCTGTTCATGTGTCCTCCACTTTCGAGTTTGGAGCTGTGTTTCATGATTGCCTAAGTGAGGACCCTCAAGCCAATCCTTCATTCTCACCCCTTTTCGGAGCCACGTGAATGTTATTGCTTAGGGCTGTTCATGTGTCCTCCACTTTCGAGTTTGGAGCTGTGTTTCATGATTGCCTAAGTGAGGACCCTCAAGCCAATCCTCCATTCTCACCCCTTTTCGGAGCCACGTGAATGTTATTGCATAGGGCTGTTCATGTGTCCTCCACTTTCGAGTTTGGAGCTGTGTTTCAAGATTGCCTAAGTGAGGACCCTCAAGGCAATCCTCCATTCTCACCCCTTTTCGGAGCCACCTGAATGTTATTGCATAGGGCTGTTCATGTGTCCTCCACGTTCGAGTTTGGAGCTGTGTTTCATGATTGCCTAAGTGAGGACCCTCAAGGCAATCCTCCATTCTCACCCCTTTTCGGAGCCACGTGAATGTTATTGCTTAGGGCTGTTCAGGTGTCCTCCACTTTCGAGTTTGTAGCTGTGTTTCATGATTGCCTAAGTGAGGACCCTCAAGCCAATCCTCCATTCTCACCCCTTTTCGGAGCCACGTGAATGTTATTGCTTAGGGCTGTTCATGTGTCCTCCACTTTCGAGTTTGGAGCTGTGTTTCATGATTGCCTAAGTGAGGACCCTCAAGCCAATCCTCCATTCTCACCCCTTTTCGGAGCCACATGAATGTTATTGCATAGGGCTGTTCATGTGTCCTCCACTTTCGAGTTTGGAGCTGTGTTTCATGATTGCCTAAGTGAGGACCCTCAAGCCAATCCTCCATTCTCACCCCTTTACGGAGCCACGTGAATGTTATTGCTTAGGGCTGTTCACGTGTCCTCCACTTTCGAGTTTGGAGCTGTGTTTCATGATTGCCTAAGTGAGGACCCTCAAGCCAATCCTCCATTCTCACCCCTTTTCGGAGCCACATGAATGTTATTGCTTAGGGCTATTCATGTGTCCTCCACGTTCGAGTTTGGAACTGTGTTTCATGATTGCCTAAGTGAGGACGCTCAAGGCAATCCTCCATTCTCACCCCTTTTCGGAGCCACGTGAATGTTATTGCTTAGGGCTGTTCATGTGTCCTCCACTTTCGAGTTTGGAGCTGTGTTTCATGATTGCCTAAGTGAGGACCCTCAAGCCAATCCTCCATTCTCACCCCTTTTCGGAGCCACATGAATGTTATTGCATAGGGCTGTTCATGTGTCCTCCACTTTCGAGTTTGGAGCTGTGTTTCAAGATTGCCTAAGTGAGGACCCTCAAGGCAATCCTCCATTCTCACCCCTTTTCGGAGCCACCTGAATGTTATTGCATAGGGCTGTTCATGTGTCCTCCACTTTCGAGTTTGGAGCTGTGTTTCATGATTGCCTAAGTGAGGACCCTCAAGGCAATCCTCCATTCTCACCCCTTTTCGGAGCCACGTGAATGTTATTGCTTAGGGCTGTTCATGTGTCCTCCACTTTCGAGTTTGGAGCTGTGTTTCATGAATTCCTAAGTGAGGACCCTCAAGGAAATCTTCCATTCTCACCCTTTTTCGGAGCCACGTGAATGTTATTGCTTAGGGCTGTTCATGTGTCCTCCACTTTCGAGTTTGGAGCTGTGTTTCATGATTGCCTAAGTGAGGACCCTCAAGCCAATCCTCCATTCTCACCCCTTTACGGAGCCACGTGAATGTTATTGCATAGGGCTGTTCATGTGTCCTCCACTTTCGAGTTTGGAGCTGTGTTTCATGATTGCCTAAGTGAGGACCCTCAAGGCAATCCTCCATTCTCACCACTTTACGGAGCCACGTGAATGTTATTGCTTAGGGCTGTTCATGTGTCCTCCACTTTCGTGTTTGGAGCTGTGTTTCATGATTGCCTAAGTGAGGACCCTCAAGCCAATCCTCCATTCTCACCCCTTTTCGGAGCCACATGAATGTTATTGCTTAGGGCTATCCATGTGTCCTCCACGTTCGAGTTTGGAACTGTGTTTCATGATTGCCTAAGTGAGGACCCTCAAGGCAATCCTCCATTCTCACCCCTTTTCGTAGCCACGTGAATGTTATTGCTTAGGGCTGTTCATGTGTCCTCCACTTTCGAGTTTGGAGCTGTGTTTCATGATTGCCTAAGTGAGGACCCTCAAGGCAATCCTCCATTCTCACCCCTTTTCGGAGCCACATGAATGTTATTGCTTAGGGCTGTTCATGTGTCCTCCACTTTCGAGTTTGGAGCTGTGTTTCAAGATTGCCTAAGTGAGGACCCTCAAGGCAATCCTCCATTCTCACCCCTTTTTGGAGCCACATGAATGTTATTGCTTAGGGCTGTTCATGTGTCCTCCACTTTCGATTTTGGAGCTGTGTTTCATGATTGCCTAAGTGAGGACCCTCAAGGCAATCCTCCATTCTCATCCTTTTTCGGAGCCACATGAATGTTGCTGCTTAGGGCTGTTCATGTGTCCTCCACTTTCAAGTTTGGAGCTGTGTTTCATGATTGCCTAAGTGAGGACCCTCCAGCCAATCCTCCATTCTCACCCCTTTTCGGAGCCACATGAATGTTATTGCATAGGGCTGTTCATGTGTCCTCCACTTTCGAGTTTGGAGCTGTGTTTCAAGATTGCCTAAGTGAGGACCCTCAAGGCAATCCTCCATTCTCACCCCTTTTCGGAGCCACCTGAATGTTATTGCATAGGGCTGTTCATGTGTCCTCCACTTTCGAGTTTGGAGCTGTGTTTCATGATTGCCTAAGTGAGGACCCTCAAGGCAATCCTCCATTCTCACCCCTTTTCGGAGCCACGTGAATGTTATTGCTTAGGGCTGTTCATGTGTCCTCCACTTTCGAATTTGGAGCTGTGTTTCATGAATTCCTAAGTGAGGACCCTCAAGGAAATCTTCCATTCTCACCCTTTTTCGGAGCCACGTGAATGTTATTGCTTAGGGCTGTTCATGTGTCCTCCACTTTCGAGTTTGGAGCTGTGTTTCATGATTGCCTAAGTGAGGACCCTCAAGCCAATCCTCCATTCTCACCCCTTTACGGAGCCACGTGAATGTTATTGCATAGGGCTGTTCATGTGTCCTCCACTTTCGAGTTTGGAGCTGTGTTTCATGATTGCCTAAGTGAGGACCCTCAAGGCAATCCTCCATTCTCACCACTTTACGGAGCCACGTGAATGTTATTGCTTAGGGCTGTTCATGTGTCCTCCACTTTCGTGTTTGGAGCTGTGTTTCATGATTGCCTAAGTGAGGACCCTCAAGCCAATCCTCCATTCTCACCCCTTTTCGGAGCCACATGAATGTTATTGCTTAGGGCTATCCATGTGTCCTCCACGTTCGAGTTTGGAACTGTGTTTCATGATTGCCTAAGTGAGGACCCTCAAGGCAATCCTCCATTCTCACCCCTTTTCGTAGCCACGTGAATGTTATTGCTTAGGGCTGTTCATGTGTCCTCCACTTTCGAGTTTGGAGCTGTGTTTCATGATTGCCTAAGTGAGGACCCTCAAGGCAATCCTCCATTCTCACCCCTTTTCGGAGCCACATGAATGTTATTGCTTAGGGCTGTTCATGTGTCCTCCACTTTCGAGTCTGGAGCTGTGTTTCAAGATTGCCTAAGTGAGGACCCTCAAGGCAATCCTCCATTCTCACCCCTTTTCGGAGCCACATGAATGTTATTGCTTAGGGCTGTTCATGTGTCCTCCACTTTCGATTTTGGAGCTGTGTTTCATGATTGCCTAAGTGAGGACCCTCAAGGCAATCCTCCATTCTCATCCTTTTTCGGAGCCACATGAATGTTGTTGCTTAGGGCTGTTCATGTGTCCTCAACTTTCAAGTTTGGAGCTGTGTTTCATGATTGCCTAAGTGAGGACCCTCAAGCCAATCCTCCATTCTCACCCCTTTTCGGAGCCACATGAATGTTATTGCATAGGGCTGTTCATGTGTCCTCCACTTTCGAGTTTGGCGCTGTGTTTCAAGATTGCCTAAGTGAGGACCCTCAAGGCAATCCTCCATTCTCACCCCTTTTCGGAGCCACCTGAATGTTATTGCATAGGGCTGTTCATGTGTCCTCCACTTTCGAGTTTGGAGCTGTGTTTCATGATTGCCTAAGTGAGGACCCTCAAGGCAATCCTCCATTCTCACCCCTTTTCGGAGCCACGTGAATGTTATTGCTTAGGGCTGTTCATGTGTCCTCCACTTTCGAGTTTGGAGCTGTGTTTCATGAATTCCTAAGTGAGGACCCTCAAGGAAATCTTCCATTCTCACCCTTTTTCGGAGCCACGTGAATGTTATTGTTTAGGGCTGTTCATGTGTCCTCCACTTTCGAGTTTGGAGCTGTGTTTCTTGATTGCCTAAGTGAGGACCCTCAAGCCAATCCTCCATTCTCACCCCTTTACGGAGCCACGTGAATGTTATTGCATAGGGCTGTTCATGTGTCCTCAACTTTCGAGTTTGGAGCTGTGTTTCATGATTGCCTAAGTGAGGACCCTCAAGGCAATCCTCCATTCTCATCCTTTTTCGGAGCCACATGAATGTTGTTGCTTAGGGCTGTTCATGTGTCCTCCACTTTCCAGTTTGGAGCTGTGTTTCATGATTGCCTAAGTGAGGACCCTCAAGCCAATCCTCCATTCTCACCCCTTTTCGGAGCCACATGAATGTTATTGCATAGGGCTGTTCATGTGTCCTCCACTTTCGAGTTTGGAGCTGTGTTTCAAGATTGCCTAAGTGAGGACCCTCAAGGCAATCCTCCATTCTCACCCCTTTTTGGAGCCACCTGAATGTTATTGCATAGGGCTGTTCATGTGTCCTCCACTTTCGAGTTTGGAGCTGTGTTTCATGATTGCCTAAGTGAGGACCCTCAAGGCAATCCTCCATTCTCACCCCTTTTCGGAGCCACGTGAATGTTATTGCTTAGGGCTGTTCATGTGTCCTCCACTTTCGAGTTTGGAGCTGTGTTTCATGATTGCCTAAGTGAGGACCCTCAAGCCAATCCTCCATTCTCACCCCTTTTCGGAGCCACATGAATGTTATTGCATAGGGCTGTTCATGTGTCCTCCACTTTCGAGTTTGGAGCTGTGTTTCAAGATTGCCTAAGTGAGGACCCTCAAGGCAATCCTCCATTCTCACCCCTTTTTGGAGCCACCTGAATGTTATTGCATAGGGCTGTTCATGTGTCCTCCACTTTCGAGTTTGGAGCTGTGTTTCATGATTGCCTAAGTGAGGACCCTCAAGGCAATCCTCCATTCTCACCCCTTTTCGGAGCCACGTGAATGTTATTTCTTAGGGCTGTTCATGTGTCCTCCACTTTCGAGTTTGGAGCTGTGTTTCATGATTGCCTAAGTGAGGACCCTCAAGGCAATCCTCCATTCTCACCCCTTTTCGGAGCCACGTGAATGTTATTGCTTAGGGCTGTTCATGTGTCCTCCACTTTCGAGTTTGGAGCTGTGTTTCTTGATTGCCTAAGTGAGGACCCTCAAGCCAATCCTCCATTCTCACCCCTTTACGGAGCCACGTGAATGTTATTGCATAGGGCTGTTCATGTGTCCTCCACTTTCGAGTTTGGAGCTGTGTTTCATGATTGCCTAAGTGAGGACCCTCAAGGCAATCCTCCATTCTCACCACTTTACGGAGCCACGTGAATGTTATTGCTTAGGGCTGTTCATGTGTCCTCCACTTTCGTGTTTGGAGCTGTGTTTCATGATTGCCTAAGTGAGGACCCTCAAGCCAATCCTCCATTCTCACCCCTTTTCGGAGCCACATGAATGTTATTGCTTAGGGCTATTCATGTGTCCTCCACGTTCGAGTTTGGAACTGTGTTTCATGATTGCCTAAGTGAGGACCCTCAAGGCAATCCTCCATTCTCACCCCTTTTCGGAGCCACGTGAATGTTATTGCTTAGGGCTGTTCATGTGTCCTCCACTTTCGAGTTTGGAGCTGTGTTTCATGATTGCCTAAGTGAGGACCCTCAAGGCAATCCTCCATTCTCACCCCTTTTCGGAGCCACATGAATGTTATTGCTTAGAGCTGTTCATGTGTCCTCCACTTTCGAGTTTGGAGCTGTGTTTCAAGATTGCCTAAGTGAGGACCCTCAAGGCAATCCTCCATTCTCACCCCTTTTCGGAGCCACATGAATGTTATTGCTTAGGGCTGTTCATGTGTCCTCCACTTTCGAGTTTGGAGCTGTGTTTCATGATTGCCTAAGTGAGGACCCTCAAGGCAATCCTCCATTCTCATCCTTTTTCGGAGCCACATGAATGTTGTTGCTTAGGGCTGTTCATGTGTCCTCCACTTTCAAGTTTGGAGCTGTGTTTCATGATTACTTAAGTGAGGACCCTCAAGCCAATCCTCCATTCTCACCACTTTTCGGAGCCACATGAATGTTATTGCTTAGGGCTGTTCATGTGTCCTCCACTTTCGAGTTTGGAGTTGTGTTTCATGATTGCCTAAGTGAGGACCCTCAAGGCAATCCTCCATTCTCACCCCTTTTCGGAGCCATGTGAATGTTATTGCTTAGGGCTGTTCATGTGTCCTCCACTTTCGAGTTTGGAGCTGTGTTTCATGATTGCCTAAGTGAGGACCCTCAAGCCAATCATCCATTCTCACCCCTTTTCGGAGCCACATGAATGTTATTGCTTAGGGCTGTTCATGTGTCCTCCACTTTCGAGTTTGGAGCTGTGTTTCATGATTGCCTAAGTGAGGACCCTCAAGGCAATCCTCCATTCTCACCCCTTTTCGGAGCCACATGAATGTTATTGCTTAGGGCTGTTCATGTGTCCTCCACTTTCGAGTTTGGAGCTGTGTTTCATGATTGCCTAAGTGAGGACCCTCAAGGCAATCCTCCATTCTCACCCCTTTTCGGAGCCACATGAATCTTATTGCTTAGGGCTGTTCAAGTGTCCTCCACATTCGAGTTTGGAGCTGTGTTTCATGATTGCCTAAGTGAGGACCCTCAAGCCAATCCTCCATTCTCACCCCTTTTCGAAGCCACGTGAATGTTATTGCTTAGGGCTATTCATGTGTCATCCACTTTCGAGTTTGGAGCTGTGTTTCATGATTGCCTAAGTGAGGACCCTCAAGGCAATCCTCCATTGTCACCCCTTTTCGGAGCCACATGAATGTTATTGCTTAGGGCTGTTCATGTGTCCTCCACTTTCGAGTTTGGAATTGTGTTTCATGATTGTTAGTGCTTAGCTTTACTGAGTTTTAAAAGATTGGCTAAAATTTTGTTAAAACATAAGCACTTAGACAATGAAGGAAAGCTGGAGTTGCTGCACATGATGTTCAACATTACGTCAAGGAATCAGATCGGGCTGCACAATGCACAAGGCAAGATAAAATGTCAAATGAAGTATTGAAGCTGCAGGATCCACGATGTCGGATACAATGTCCAGGACATCCTGCCCGAAAATACTGGACACATAAATCTGTTATATCTTTAACAGATTAATGTGCAGTTAGCAACAGATTTGGCGATCTATCTTTAGGAACGAATTAAAAGATAATTAAAGTTCGAATTACAAACTTGAATAGTTCGTTCAGGGATTAAAGATTAAAGATAAAAACTAAAAGATCAAACTTTATCTTTTAGATCTTTAAGTGCAGATTTTCAGGAGAATGATAGATCTTATCCAGCGCAAGTTGTTGCAGCCTAGATACGTACACTGCTATATAAACATGAAGGCTGCACGAGTTTTCTACCAAGTCCGGGATTGAAGAGTTATTTTGTGAGTTTTGGGACTTGAGTGTTTTGTGAGCCACCTTGATGTTATCCTAACATCAAGTGTTGGACCTGAGTGTGTAGAGTTGATCTCTTTTGTTCAGAGAGCAATCTCTGGTGTGTCTTTGATTTATTTGTAAACACGGGAGAGTGATTGAGAGGGAGTGAGAGGGGTTCTCATATCTAAGAGTGGCTCTTAGGTAGAGGTTGCACGGGTAGTGGTTAGGTGAGAAGGTTGTAAACAGTGGCTGTTAGATCTTCGAACTAACACTATTTTAGTGGATTTCCTCCCTGGCTTGGTAGCCCCCAGATGTAGGTGACGTTGCACCGAACTGGGTTAACAATTCTCTTGTGTTATTTGCTAACTTATTCTGTTCATACTGTCAAATATAATCTGCATGTTCTGAAGCGTGATGTCGTGACATCCGGTACGACATCTGTCATTGGTATCAGAATTTCAATGATTTCCTAAGTGAGGACCCTCAAGGCAATCCTCCATTCTCACCCCTTTTCCGAGCCACATGAATCTTATTGTTTAGGGCTGTTCATGTGTCCTACACTTTCGAGTTTGGAGCTGTGTTTCATGATTGCCTAAGTGAGGACCCTCAAGGCAATCCTCCATTCTCATCCTTTTTCGGAGCCACATGAATGTTATTGCTTAGGGCTGTTCATGTGTCCTCCACTTTCGAGTTTGGAGCTGTGTTTCAAGATTGCCTAAGTGAGGACCCTCAAGGCAATCCTCCATTCTCATCCTTTTTCGGAGCCACATGAATGTTATTGCCTAGGGTTGTTCATGTGTCCTCCACTTTCGAGTTTGGAGTTGTGTTTCATGATTGCCCAAGTAAGGACCCTCAAGGCAATCCTCCATTCTAACCCCTTTTCGGAGCCACATGAATGTTATTGCTTAGGGCTGTTCATGTGTCCTCCACTTTCGAGTTTGGAGCTGTGTTTCATGATTGCCTAAGTGAGGACCCACAAGGCAATCCTCCATTCTCACCCCTCTTCGGAGCCACGTGAATGTTATTGCTTAGGGCTGTTCATGTGTCCTCCACTTTCGAGTTTGGAGCTGTGTTTCATGATTGCCTAATTGAGGACCCTCAAGGCAATCCTCCATTCTCATCCTTTTTCGGAGCCACATGAATGTTATTGCTTTGGGCTGTTCATGTGTCCTCCACTTTCGAGTTTGGAGCTGTGTTTCATGATTGCCTAAGTGAGGACCCTCAAGCATTTCCTCCATTCTCACCCCTTTTCGGAGCGACATGAATGTTATTGCTTAGGGCTGTTCATGTGTCCTCCACATTCGAGTTTGGAGCTGTGTTTCATGATTGCCTAAGTGAGGACCCTCAAGGCAATCCTCCATTCTCACCCCTTTTCGGAGCCACGTGAATGTTATTGCTTAGGGCTGTTCATGTGTCCTCCACTTTCGAGTTTGGAGCTGTGTTTCATGATTGCCTAAGTGAGGACCCTCAAGGCAATCCTCCATTGTCACCCCTTTTCGGAGCCACATGAATGTTATTTCTTACGGCTGTTCATGTGTCCTCCACTTTCGAGTTTGGAGCTGTGTTTCATGATTGCCTAAGTGCGGACCCTCAAGGCAATGCTCCATTCTCATCCTTTTTCGGAGCCACATGAATGTTATTGCGTAGGGCTGTTCATGTGTCCTCCACTTTCGAGTTTGGAGCTGTGTTTCATGATTGCCTAAGGGAGGACCCTCATGGCAATCCTCCATTCTCACCCCTTTTCGGAGCCACGTGTATGTTATTGCTTAGGGCTGTTCATGTGTCCTCCACTTTCGAGTTTGGAGCTGTGTTTCATGATTGCTTAAGTGAGGACCCTCAAGCCAATCCTCCATTCTCACCCCTTTTCGGAGCCACATGAATGTTATTGCTTAGGGTTGTTCATGTGTCCTCCACTTTCGAGTTTGGAGCTGTGTTTCATGATTGCCTAAGTGAGGACCCTCAAGGCAATCCTCCATTCTCATCCTTTTTCAGAGCCACATGAATGTTATTGCTTAGGGCTGTTCATGTGTCCTCCACTTTCGAGTTTGGAGTTGTGTTTCATGACTGCCTAAGTGAGGACCCTCAAGGCAATCCTCCATTCTCATCCTTTTTCGGAGCCACATGAATGTTATTGCTTAGGGTTGTTCATGTGTCCTCCACTTTCGAGTTTTTAGCTGTGTTACATGATTGGCTAATTGAGGACCCTCAAGGCAATCCTCCATTCTCACCCTTTTTCGGAGCCCCATGAAAGTTATTGCCTAGCGTTGTTCAGGTGTCCTCCATCGTTAAGCGCGAAGCCTCTGGTGACTGGGAAACACGTTATTCTGTTGTTTTCCGGATCGGTTCCTTCACCAAATATGTGTATATGTGTATATGTGTATATGTATATTATGTTCGTTGTTCTTGTTGTTGTTTGTATTTTGTTTTTTGCAGAAGAAAAAAAGAAGGAGTAGAGACGAGAGTCGTCATCACGGAAAGGGCAGGACGGACGAAATCAGTGTCCTATCTTTGCTTTCCTCTTATCTCCGATGAGAGGTAAGTAAAGAGGGGCAACTGTCATACCCTAATTTCGTCCGGGGATTATTACTTGATGACATGCAACCTTTGGTTAGCCGCTTTGAGATACTTGGCGTCCTTTGTTGCACAATAAATGAAGTCCCGAGACGTCTCAGAAATCAAAAGGAAGCAGGCTTGCGTGATCCGTGAAATTCCGTAATGTGGCGGAAGCCGAAAAGAGGTGTTTTTGCGCAATCCGTGAGTTTCCGTAACTTCTTCGAAAGCTAAAAAAGAGTAAATACATAATCCGTAAGGATTCGTAACCTTGCGGAAGGAAAATAAGTATCGTTACGAAATTCGCAAAGTTTCGTAACGTTACGGAAAAAGAATTACAAAAAAATAGAAGGGGGGTGGATTTAGTAAAAAGGGGGTGCAAATAGCAACCAGGCCCACTTGGGCCCTCCAGACGATTCCTCTAGAAGGCTGTTGCTTCTGGAGGAAGCAACCTTGCTCGCCTGGGCGAGCTGGGCGGCAAGCTTCTCCCCTATTTTGCTATAAATAGGGGGAGAAGTGAAGAAGAAAGGGGTTCAGCCCCTTAGGCACTTTTCTCTCTCTCAAAATTGCTGAGGAAAATTATTTCCGTGAAGAAAATCCAAGCCGTGGTGCTTCCGTAAAGTTTCCGTGAGTAATTATGTGAAGATTCTCGACCGTTCTTCAAGATTCATCGTTCGTTCTTCGTTTTCTTCAGTCTTCAACGGGTAACTACCTCAAACCAAGCTTTTCAATTCATTCTATGTACCCGTGGTGGTCCACATTTTGTTTCGTGTATTTTTATTCTCGTTTTCATTTGATTTTTATACCCCCTTTTGACGTGCTTAAGCCATTTATTTAAGTCATTTCTCGCTTAATCTAAAAATAAAATAAATTTTCATCGATCATTTAAATTGTATCATCCGTTAATTTCGGTTAAAATGAATTCCGACCGTTCGGTCGTGCCGTAACCACGTTGGAAATCAAAAAAGAGGTAAAATAATAATATAATAATCAAAAAAATACCTTTTAGTAAAGTAAAGCGAATAATCAATCGGACGTTTTCTCTTTGGGATTTCTCATTCTTAATTGAATTGACTAATAACTAAAGTGAAACTAAGGCTAAAATCAAACTCGCCTAGTCAAGCTCGTCCACAAAAATAGGTTTTTGGAAGTTTATCATTTCAGTTTCTTACCAAGTAAAAATGATCATTTTTAAGGTCCAACGCCTTAAAATGATCACCTTTCAAGTAAAGAGAATCACTTGATTCACGCTTAAGAAAGAACTACATAGGTCTGATTTCCTCTCCAAAGGAGGGTACGTAGGAGCAAAAGCCCCGCTTTTGTCGACCTCAAAAAATAAAAAGAAATAAAAGTTAAGGTAATACAAATCCCACAATTCTAAAAAATAGGTTGTTGTCCTTTGAGACAAACGTAAGAGGTGCTAATACCTTCCTCAAGCGTAAATACAACTCCCGAACTTAGAATTTTTATTTTGACCGGTTTCCTTCGGTTTTTCCGACGTTTTCCACAAATAAACGTTGGTGGCGACTCCGCACATCTTTCCTCCTTTGGAAAGCGCACCCGTGAGCCTCGCCCGCGAAGGGCACGTTGCGACACCTATTACAATACTCTGGCCCAAAACGAAATAAACACTGAACCACATAAAATAAAATTGCGAAATTTCCTAATTAGAAATTAACTAAGGTAAGCGCTTCTTTATTTGCCCTCTTCAAGTCCACAACCAAAATTCGGATTAAGCCCAATGTTTCATTAATTCTTGAAATTAGATTAAAAACATCAAATTAGCTAAATGAGCCCAAATAATAAAACTCCCTAAATAATTGACAATTAAGACCAATCAGTAATTAAAATGGTGCAAAAAAGGGTTTAGAAAATAGAAGAAAATGATGGTACATCATCCCTTCCCAGAAGGTACTAGCGGAATCAGGCCTAGAAGAATTAGAATAGGCTCAAACACGCGACGACCAACTCAACCTTATTGAAGGTAAGCGTTTGACGGCCATGAGCCATGGGCGCCTGTATCAACAAAGGATAAAAAATGCGTTCGACAAGAAGGTGTGCTCGTGCAAGTTCAATGAGGGGGACCTTGTGCTGAAAAAGATATCCCATGCTGTTAAAGATAATCGAGGGAAGTGAGCCCCAAACTATGAAGGGCCTTTCGTTGTGAAAAGGGCTTTTCCTGGAGGGGCTCTGGTGCTCATCAACATGGATGGCGAGGAGCTACCCTTGCCCGTGAACTCCAATGTTGTCAAGCGATATTATGCTTAAGATCTGGGGCAATTGATGAAATCGCTGCTTGTTCTTTTATTTTTGTGTGTTCTTCTTGGTTTCCTCCAGGGATTCCTGTCCGCTGTAATTTTCTCGTCACAGTTCTTTAAAAGAAGAGAACATGGGTTTAAGGCTTCAGTCCTCACTTTGGTTTTAAACCATGTGCAGTTTGTGATAACCTGAGCCCTTTTGCTCAGTTCATGGGGTGCCCCAAGCGCTTAATTAAAACTGAACCTAACTAGCTTTCACTAAGAAGATTATTGCATTTGAAAACACTCATGCATACGCATGCACATGCATATTTTGTGATAACAGGGGCAGAATCGTCTTAGGCAGTGGTCAGATGTCAGGACAAGCTAAAGGCAGAAACCAATCAAGGTAAAACGGTAACGCGACCACAGTTTGCCGCACAATGTCGTTTCCTACTTTCAAGTACTTAGGGACGAACGCAAGTAGGGGCTAGGGTCACGACCGATGGATCGTCATCCCTTGCCCAGCTCTGGGGAAAAGGAAAACACCGCTACAAGGCAACCCATTATCCTTTAAATTCCCAGTAATTATTACTGTTATGTCTTTAAAGTAAATATTGGGTGCCTAATATAGCCTGAGTGGGTTCGAGTAAGCGAACGCCGACCCATAGAAGCATTACTTATTTCCTCCCAAAAAAAATGCAGGTTAGCTCGCCTGGGCGAGCAACCTCTGCACGAAATGGGTTAAAAAGGGGGAGGGGGAAGGTTTCTACACCAAAAACTCTCCCCCCTCATTCAAAAAAGCAAGAGCTCACGGGACTCACGGATTTTGCAGCCCTTAGGTCACCATTTTTCGCATTTTTGATTCCGTTTTGCTCTATTATTCATCTCCAACAAGTACCTCATTCTTGGGCTCTCTAGCATTCCATTGATGTATTTTGGTGCTCTAAATTGCATGTATTTGCTCAAAAACGTGAGAGATTTATCCTTGATTTGTTGCTTGTTTTTGATGAATTGAGGGGTTGTAGGGGATGGCCCTAGGCCTATGGTGCATTATGAGATAATGGGGCATGCCACATTGTCACCATTCCCTTGATTTTTATGCTTAAACATGCACCCAGCAAGTGTTCGGTGAAATGCCTCAATGGCATTTGCGCATGATTTTGTGGAACTTAGCTTGTGAAACAAATTGTGCACATGTGGCTGTCATTGTGAGTGTGTGGGCAGTTTTGTAGAAGTTAGACTAAAGTTCCGGAAGCATGACTTACACCTAGGAATCTAAGCTTTTCGTTTTGAATGTAAAAGATGCATGAATATTAGGACATGTTTGAGAGGTTTTTTACTAGAATTTGGGTTGGCTGCCTTATGAGGAATACCTTGCTTCTAGGTAGCATGGAAAATACCTTTCAATGGTATGTATATATGTGAATATGTATAGCATGGAAATGCCTTGCAAAGTGTGTGAATATATAGCAAATAATGCCTTTCAAAAATCTGTATATGTTGGATTGGTAGCGTAAAAATGCCTTTCAAAATATGTATATTTGTGAGTAGGTAGCATAAGGAGCCTTTCAAAAAAATGTACACATGTTGAATGTGGCACGAGAATGCTTCCCAAAATTAATATATATGATGGGGAATTGCCTTTCAAGTGTAGATAGATGGCATGAAAATTCCTTTTCAAATAAATGCAAGTGTGTGTATGACATGACATTGGCTCACCAATGTGCATATATGTATAAATAAAGTGAATGAAACAATAAAAAGTTTTGTATGCTAATAAAATACTTCAAATGTGCGTATGTAATTTTTGGTAGCAAAATGCTTTGAATATGGACGTGTAAATTTTGGCACAATACCTTAAGCATGCATATATGAGTTCTTTTCAAAAGAGTATGTGTGGTAGCTAGAATGTTTTGAATGTTCATGTATATTGATATAAATAGCAAGATATTTTGCACGTATGCACATTTATAAATGTTCTTCTTTAAGGAAATGTGTGCACAAGTTTGTTCTAAATCGAAAAGATTGGCATGCCATTTTTGCTTTAAAATAGCATTTTTTTGTAAACTAACTTTCCAAATGTTTTTCCTCGCAGGAAATGACTCCGAAAAAGCTTTCCGCAAAGAGATCTAGGAGGGACGCCGCGGTTGAAGGGACCAGTGCTGCCCCTGAGTTTGATAGCCACCGTTTCAGGAGCGCCGAGTACCAGCAGCGCTTCGAGGCCATCAAAGGATGGTCGTTCCACCGAGAGAGACGTGTCCAGCTCAGGGACAATGAGTACACCGATTTTCAGGAAGAGATAGCTCGCCGACATTGGACGTCGCTGGTCACTCCCATGGCTAAGGTTGACCTAGATATAGTCCTGGAGTTTTATGCTAATGCTTGGCCCACAGAGGAGGGAGTGCGGGACATGCGGTCATGGGTGAGGGGTCAGTGGATTCCCTATGGCGCAGATGCCCTCAGCTAGTTCTTGGGCGACCCGCTAATGTTAGAGGAAGGTTAGGATTGCGAGTTTAGTCAGAGGAGGAACAGGGCCGATGGGTTCGACGAAGAGGCCATTGGTCAGCTCTTATGCATACCGGGTCAGGATTTCGCTCGGACCGCTGTAGAGAGGCGGGTGCGGATCATGCGCACCAGCATGACCACCTTGACCCAAATGTGGATGACATTGCTGCTCAGAAATGTCTTGCCTAGTGATCATAACTCTGACCTTCCTCTGCTGAAGTGTCAGCTGGTGTATGCCATCCTGACACGGATGAGTGTCCATGTGGCTTAGTTTATTGCTGACGCCATCAATTTATTTGTAGGTATGCCACCCACCAGGCACCCTCTAGACCCGAATAAGTCTAACCGGGCCCTGGGGTTTCGAGCATTGATCACGAGCCTCTGCCAGTCCTTCGGGGTTCCCGTTACACCTAGTAAGGTGATCCGACCGCCGATCACCTGGGCCTTCATTGAGAAGTATTGCACGCCTAGGCAGGCGCAGGGCGATGCACCACAGGCCCCGGACGCACCGCCACCACCTCATCAGACTGATCCTGCTCGGTCATTTGGCATGGAGCGGTATCTACAGCACTTGGTTCGCCAGCAGGCGGCCAACCACAGGGGGCAGGTGCAGATACATGAGTGTCTCTACCAGCTCAGCCTCAGTCAGCAGAGCTAGGGTTTCGTTCCTTTTCCGTGCCTTACTCCAGATCAGTTTAGGGCTGAGGTTGCATGGCCCGGAGATTGGCCCAAGGCCCAAGCAAGGGAGGCGCCTGCAGAGGCTCCTGGCGATGCAGAGGAAGCCCGCATGGATGAGGAGATGACGGATTTGCTCGGTTTCTTGGGTGGGAGCGGAGCTACATGACTATGGGATCTCCAGAGTCATATTCTTTTTTATGTTTCATCCTTTATTATTTACATGTTATTTTATTTCTATGACTTGAGGGACTAACGTTTGTTTTTGTTGTTTTGATTGTCATTTGTTTTGTGCATACATTTTGTTGAACTGTTGCTTTAGTGCTTACTTCGTTATTGTCGATAATGTTTGTTGAAATTCCGGAACCATGTAGAGTTTTCATTTAGGAACGTCGTCCTAAAATAAAACGAACAAACATCATGATAACACCAAGAATAGAAAAAGAAAGAGGCGTTGTGAACAAATGTCATATCTTATATAAAGAAAAGAAAAGAGTTTTTGTATATAAAAAGTGTATGAAAAGATTTTGTGTGTATAAATAATGTGTGAAAAGAAATTCTGGTGTGTGAGCAATGAGTGTATATAAAGAAAATTTTTGTATAAAACAACGAGTGTATGTTGAAAAAGGAAAAAGAAATCTTTGAAAAGGAATAGATGTTTTATATAGACCGTGTTGATATAAAGAGAAAGGGTTTTTAATAATACGTGTGTATACAAAAAAAGTTTTTCATGTATAGGAATGTAGGTGTACAGAGAAAAAGCTTCTCTCATAGATAGCGATGGATGTATAGTTTTTTTCCAAACATGCAAGAAAAAAATGAAACAAAAAGAAAAGAGAAAGAAAGACCTTGAAGGTCAGCATGTTATGGTCATAGGAAGCATAAATCATTCATAGAGAGCAAACATATCTTTTGGAAACAAGAAACTGACGCTGAGAGTTTATTTTCCGAAATAACCGAGATAAGAATGGATGGATTCGTTGAACCAATGAAAGAACATAATTTGGAAACGTTGGGTCTACTTGCGTAAATCCCCAGCCTTAGTATCACAATGCCATAAACTGGATGCTTGAGTACCCACCTAGCTGTATGCATGACTAATTTTGCACGTTATTTCCAAATCATCATTGTTACACGTGCCTCGTGGAAATGATATGGAAGTTTAACCCGAAACTGACACCCTGACACATGAATTTGTTTTGCCCCAAATATCAAAGTCGGACACGCACGATGAAAAGACCATGTTGAGACACAACCTTAAGCTACTTTGAACCTTGGCCTGTGAAGAGAATCCTCATCCTTTCCCTCGAAGAAAAGGACAGTAGAATCTCATCAAGGGAGAGCGAATAACGAATGCTAAAATCCGAATCAAAGATCGGAAGAAAATGAAAAGAAAGAAAAGGAAGAAATGAAAAGAAAGAAAAGAAAAGGAAAAGAAGGATTCCCGATCAAAGATCGGAAGAAAGTAAAAAGGAAAAGATCGGAGGAAAACAAAATAATTCCCAATCAATAAAGGAAAGCAAGAAAGAGAACAGAAGATCTTCGGACCAGATAAATTCTCGGCGAGGTAAATAACCACTGGCAAAGGAAAAACCCATTTTTAAAGTGGTTCTTCCTTTGGGATTTCCATTCAAGGTCACTCCCGACCGGAGATGTCCCGCCCCACATAAACAAAGAGGAAAAGACCAAAACACCCAGCTTCCTCTTCAAAAACACTACCCTTGAGAAAATCCTATTGATCCGTGATCGTGCGTGTAATCTTTGGGTTCGATAGGAAATCATGTGCAAAATATAAGTCATGGTGCAGCTATGGTTTGGAATTAGGGTAAAACACTTACCTGTGTGAGTTTTTATACACCATGAGTGATTTTAATCCCAGTTTCAGTTTGACCTGACGTTTCAACTAAATGTTCATTTAAAAGCTAAGCGTTGACATCCTACCCTTCATTTTCGGTTACAAGGAAAATTACTTTTGGCATAAGCATATTGTTTCTCTAAACTATGGTGCTCTCGTGAATGATTTATTTTTCCTTGCTATAGCATGTTCGCCTTTTAGGTGAAAGAACCCGGTGGACCATTCGGTCCTAAAATCAAATCTTATCCGGAGCCCCACGAATTGATTGCCTAGCGCTGTTCGTGCGTCCTAAACCATCACGTCCGGAGCCCCATGAATTGATTGCCATTCATGCATCCTCCACCATCGAGTCCGGAGCCCCGCGAATTGATTGCCTAGCGTTGTTCGTGTGTCCTCCACCATCAAGTCCGGAGCCCCATGAATTGATTGTCATTCATGCATCCTCCACCATCGAGTTCGGAGCCCCGCGAATTGATTGTCTAGCACTATTCGTGCGTCCTCCACCATCAAATCTTATTCGGAGCCCCATGAATTGATTGTCATTCATGCATCCTCCACCATCGAGTCTGGAACCCCACGAATTGATTGCTTAGCGCTGTTCGTGTGTCCTCCACCATCAAATCTTATTCGGAGCCCCATGAATTGATTGTCATTCATGCATCCTCCACCATCGAGTCCGGAACCCCGCGAATTGATTGCTTAGCGCTATTCGTGTGTCCTCCACCATCAAATCTTATTCGGAGCACCATGAATTGATTGTCATTCATGCATCCTCGACCATCGAGTCTGGAGCCCCACGAATTGATTGCCTAGCGCTGCCCGTGCATCCTCCACCATCAAGTCCGGAGCCCCATGAATTGATTGCCATTCATGCATCCTCCACCATCGAGTTCGGAGCCCCACGAATTGATTGCCTAGCACTATTCGTGCATCCTCCACCATCGTATTCGGAGCCCTATGAATTGATTGCCTAGCACTGTTCATGCGTCCTCCGTTATCAAGTATGGAGCCTCCGGTAAGGGGAAAATACGGTTTTTTTGTTATTTTCCCAATCGGTTCCTTCGCCAAACATGTGTATACGTATATATATTATGTTATTTTTGTTTGTTTTGTTTTGTGTTGTGCAGAGAAAGAAGAAGGAGAGACGGGAGTCACTTATTTCAAATTGTTTTGAGTTAGGACTATTGTGATTAAGATCAATTAAATTCCCATGATGGGCAAAGGATGGCCTTCAGGGGTCATCATAGATTAATTACGGAAAAGGGCTAAGACGGACAAAATCAGTGTTTTATCTTTACTTTCCTCCTATCACCGATAAAAGGTAAGTAAAGAGGGGCAACTGTCATACCCTAATTTCATTCGGGGACCATTGTTTGATGGCATACAACCTTTGCTTGGCCGCTTAGAGGTACTTGGCACCCATTGTTGCACAATACGTGAAGTTCCGTAACATGCCGGAAATGAAAAGGAAGCATCGTTACACAATCCGTGAGATTCCGTAACATGCCAGAAATCAAAAGGAAGCATTGTTACGCAATCTGTGAGGTTCCGTAACATTCCGAAAGCCAAAAAGGGGATGATTACATAATCCGTAAGGTTCCTTAACATTACAGAAGGAAAAATAGTATCGTTACGGAATTCGTAAATTTTTGTAATGTTACGAAAAAAGAATCAACAAAAAAAAGCAGAGGGTGTATTTAGTAAATCGGGGGTACAAATAGAAACCAGGCCCACTTGGGCCTTCCAGTATGTTCCTCCAGAAGGCGGTTGCTTCTGGAGGAAGCAACCTAGCTCGCTTGGGCGAGCTGGGTGGCAAGCTCCTCCCCCATTTTCCTATAAATAGGGGGAGGAGAGAAGAAGAAAAACGTTCAGCCCTCCTGGTATCTTGGGATCACTTGAAATTAGTGAAAAAAATCATTTCCGTGAAGAAAATCCACGTCGAGGCGCTTCCGTAACGTGTCCGAAACGTTTCCGTGGGTAATTCCGTGAAGATTTTCCGCCATCTTCCGTTCGTTCTTCGTCGTTCTTCGATCTTCAACTGGTAAGTTCCTGAAATCGAACATTTTAATTCATTCTATGTACCCTTGGTGGTCCCCACTTGTTTCGTGTACTTTTATTTTCATTTATTTACTTTCCGTACCCCCTTTTGACGTGCTTTAGTCATTTATTTAAGTCATTTTCTCGCCTAATCAAAAAATAAAATAAATTTCCACCGATCATTTGAATTGTAATATCCGTTAATTTCTGTTAAAATGAAATCCGACCGTTCGGTCATGTCATACCCACGTTGGAAACCAAAAAAGAGGTAAAATAATAATATAATAATCAAAAATATCTTTTAGTAAAATAAAACAAAAAAATCAATCGGACGTTTCTCTTTGGGATTTCTCTTTCTTAATTGAATTGACTAATAAACTAAGGTGAAACTAAGGCTAAAATCAACTCACAAAATCAAGCTTTGTCCGCAAAAATCACTAAAAAATGTTTTAAGGTTCAACGCCTTAAAACACCACCTTCCAAGTAAAAAAGAATCATTTGATTCGCTCCTTTTGAAAGAACTACGTAGGTCTGATTTCCTCTTCGATGGAGGATACGTAAGAGCAAGAGTCCCGCTTTTGTCGACCTCAAAAAAAAAAAGAAATAAAGGTTTAAACACATAATTTCACACAATTCTAATCTAAGGCTGTTGTCCTTTGGGACAAACGTGAGAGGTGCTAATACCTTCCTCAAACGTAAATACAACTCCCGAATCTAGAATATTCTTCATGACCGGTTTCCTTTGGTTTTTCTAATGTTTTCCTTTCAATAAACGTTGGTGGCGACTCCGCGCATTTTCCTCCTTTGGAAGACACACCTGTGAGCCTCGCCTCGCTCGCCCGCAAAAGGGGTAGGTTGCGACAACCTCTATCTCCATGCATATTTGTACCTTCCCATCCTTCTTAGGGACTGGCACTATGTTGGCAACCCACTCCGGGTATTGAGCCATAGCCAAGAAGCCAACATCAAATTGCTTTTTGACCTCTTCTTTTATCTTTAAGGACATCTCGAGCTTCATCCTCCATAGCTTTTGCTTTACTGGGGAACACCCGGGGTTCAGAGGCAACCTATGTTGCACGATGTTGGGGCTTAAACCTAGCATATCTTGGTATGACCAAGCGAAAATGTCTTGGTAGTCTCGTAGCAGAGCTACCAATTCATCTCGGATGCTTGTGGACATGCCTGTGCCAACCTTAACCTCCTTTCTTTCCTCGCCATCACCCAAGTTCACAACCTCCATTTCTTCTTGGTGTGGCTTCACCTCCATGTCTTCTTGTTCGACAATTCTTTTTAGCTTTGGGGGAATCCCCCAATCCTCATCTTCCCCATCCTTTGCTTGGTTTACTAGTTGCTCAAAATCGACGTTTGGGTCCTCAATATCATTACCCTCATAGGACTCATTGTCGGATCTGTACCATTTAATCGCAACAAAAATAAACATGCAGAAGAATGAGAATGGAAGAAAGTGCAAGAACAAATGAAGAAGGATTGTATATTTATTATTTTGTGGTAACAAAAGATAAACCCAAATAGGGAGAGAACCCTAAAGCCTAGGCTTAGCAATAGGGTTAAGACTAACGAATTACATTATGCTTGCCACGGAAATTCCGAGTCGTTTGACAATCCGCCAATTCCCCAATTCGAACTCAGGAGGGCACAGCCGCACCCAATTTGGTTGCTCTTGAGGGGTCACTTCATGTATCATGGCGACCTTCCCTTTGCACATCCAACCCGCATTGGCAAAGCTTTTGTTGATGTGACACAAGGGAACCCCTTTCATTTGTGGTCCTTGCGAATGGCCCATGCTCCTTCCCCTCCTTTATAGGGAAAACCTCCTCACGTTGGAGCATGTAGGTTCATATCCCAACCCGAACCTTCTGCGGTTGCTTGTGAACTCTATCAAGCTCGCCACACCATCGTTGTTCCGGCCTAAACCCATGTCGGGCTCGTATCCATGTCCCAACATCACATAGGCTACCATCAATGCGGCTTCAAATGAGCGCGGTTGCACTGGGGGAGACTCCACATAAGCATTGCTCACCACTTAAAATTCTTGAAAGGCCTTCTCCAAGGACTCCTCTGCGGCCTCCACATAGGGTGTAGAAGAAGGACAACTTACAAGAATGTCTTTCTCCCTCGAGACTATGATCAATTGCCCTTCCACCACAAATTTCAACTTTTGGTGGAGCGTTGATGGGACTACCCCAACCGAGTGAATCCAAGGTCGGCCTAATGGGCAACTATAGGCCAGGTTGATATCCATCACTTGGAAAGTGATCTGGCAGACGTGGGGTCCAATCTGAATTGGGAGATCAATCTCCCCCCTTACGTCCCAGTGACTGCCGTTAAAAGCCCGCACGACCATGGAGCTCAACCTTAGGTGTGATGTGTTAAAAGGAAATTTGTCCAAGGTAGCCTTGGGCATGACGTTAAGTGACGAGCTGTTGTCAATAAGCACCTTGGCCATGACGTGGTCCAAACACTTGACGGATACATGTAAGGCCCTATTATGTCCCCGGCCCTCGACGGGTATCTCCTCATTGGTGAATGTGAGGTAATTGTTGGCGGTAATATTGTTGATGATGCCCCCGAAGCCCTCCACAAATATGTCTTGGGCGACGTGGGCTTCGCTCAAGATCTTGACCAACAGCACCCAATGAGGCTCAGAGTTAATGAGTAGTCCCAACAAGGAGATCCTAGCAAGGGTTTTATTGAGTTGTTCAATTACCTTGAACTCGCTCTGCTGGATGATGTGTAGGAACTTAGTCACTTCTTCAGCGAATATTCCTTTTTTGCTGAAGTCCTCTTCTTCCTTAGCAAACCTTTCGGTTGGGATCTCCTTATCCAGAACCGGGCTCGCCTTGTCGCTCCCATCCACATCTGCCTTTGCCTTCAGGTCCTTGGACCGCACCGATGGCTCGGGTGCCGCGAAGATCCACCCGCTACGGGTTATGCCGCTTGTGCCAGAGATGTTAGTGACCTTGGCGGTGGGTTGATCACCTCTGACAGATGTGTCTTTTATTCCATTGGGCCTAAGTGGGGCGTACCTCCATGGGACCGCCTTATCACTCTTGTAAGGGAAAGGGGCAGGCTTCTTAACTAGGATAGGTTGGAAGCCTCAGGGCTTGTGCATGGTAACATCCCTGGTGAAGTGGATCACCAAGGGCTTGGGTTTTCTCGGGCTCTTGTCAGCCGATTGCATGCACACATCTTGCTCCCCATTCCTTGCGCCACAAACCTCAAATAGGCCTTTGTCCATCCACCCTTATAGCAGGTCCTCCGCCACCGAGCATGCCTTTACATCGTGTGACACTCTCGAGTGAATCAAAGAAGCATCTCCCTTGCCCCCATCAAGGAAAATCACAGTTGCCTCACGCAGCGCTTCCAATATAAACCTCCTAGAGGTTACCACATCTTCCATCTTCTTCAGCCTCTGAGGTCCACACTCCTCCACCGCATTAACTGCCGACCCCCCATGACTGGCAAGAGGATTTGTCCTTATGTTTGGACTGTCTTCTTGGAATGTCAGCCACCCTGCATCGATTAAACTCTGGACCTTATGGTTGAGGGTCACACATTGTTCTATCGAATGTCATGGGATACCTCCATGATAAGTGCAGGTTGCGTTGGGGCTGTACCATCGAGGGAAAGATTGGTAAATCTTCCCGGGGCTCACCACCGCCATTTGGTTGGCGATAAAGGATCGTAGCAAGTCCAAGTATGGCATCGGGATTGGGGTGAATTCCACAAGTTTCTTCACTGGAAAATTCTTTCCCGGATTGGCGCTCATGCTAGGATTGGAGTTGCCGACGGGGAGAGGTTGTGTGGGAGTCGAGTTTTGAGTGGAGGCCCTTTGTGGTTGAGCGGGTGCCCTTCACTGGACAGGCACCAGATTGGAAGGGTTTCTGATGTAAGCCAAAAAGCTTGGTTGGTGTTGGGCATATTGGTAAGTTTTGTGAGGGGTTTGTTGGGGTTTCGGCCAAGTAGAAGCTGAAGTCACAGTGTTGGCATCTCCTTCCTTCTTCTTTGCCCCACTTTCCTCAAATCTCTTATTGCTCATGCTGGCAGGAGCGACATAATCAAACTTTCCCCTGTTCAGGCCTACTTCAATCCTCTTGCCCGCAAATATCAAATCTGTGAAGCTAGAGGCCATGTAACCCACCAACTTTTCATAGTAGAACACTGGCAACGTGTCCACTATCATAGTTATCATTTCTCTTTCCACCATAGGGGGTGCCACTTGTGCTGCCAAGTCCCTCCACCATTGGGCGTACTCCTTAAAGGACTCATGCTCTCTCTTGCTTATATTTTGCAGCTGGGTTCTGTCAGGAGCCATGTTAGTATTGTATTGATATTGCCTGATAAAGGCAACTATCAAGTTCTTCCATGAGCGAATCTAGGAAGCTTCAAAATTTATATACCAAGAGACCGTTGCTCCGGCCAAGCTTTCTTGAATGAAATGTGTCGCAACCTACCTTTCGGCGGGAGGGCGACGCGAGGGCTCACGAGTGCATCTTCCATGGAAGAAAAATGTGTGGAGTCGCCACCAACGTTTATTCGAGGAAAACGTCGGAAAAACTGGAATGGTGTGGTCTACAAACTTTAAGTCTGGTGCGGAGAAATTACTTGTGTATCTCCGCATGTCACCTGACTTCAGGGTCAGTATTACAGAGATTGTGGGGCGGCCAAAAAAAGCGAGGCTCTTGCTCCTACGTATCCTCAATTTGTGATGAGCAACTCAGACCTATGTAGTTCTTGATAACTGTGAGACTAAAATAGTCTCGATGTTTTTTCTCTAAAATGCGAACATGCTTTAGTAAAGAGACAAAACTTCCAATTGATCAGAGCAACATATGCTCTCTTTTTTTTTTGGATGAAAAACAATGTGTCTATCGGGGAAGGAGAGCATGCTGATGAAATTTTCTCATAACCATAAATGAGATTTTGGATGTTAGCATTTCGTTTCTAAATGATCATTTAGAGGAAATACTAGGTCCAACAAAAAATAGAAGAAAATCACTCAAAGTGTATCAATCTCACACAGGTAAGTGTTTCATCCTAATTTCGAACCATAGATATGTCATGACTTGATTATGCAAATCATTTCCTATCAAATCAAAGATTACATGCGTGATCATGGATCAATAGGACTTTTTCTTGGGAACGGTTTGTTTCTTTGTGGGAATTTTGGCTTTGAGTGTTCTTGGCCCTTTTCTTTTCTGTTTTTGTTTAGTGTGAGGTGAACAAGCCACCGACGCATAGGATTTTGGTTGGCAATCAAAGGGAGAGGACCACTTTAGGTCGTGGTTTCCTTTCTTTTTTTTTTGTTTACTTGGTGACAATTTTGTATTGTTCAGATATTGTCTGGTCCAAAGACCTTTCTGCATATTTCTTCTGTTTTCTTCCGATCCTTGATCAGGAATTTTCTTTCTTCTTTTTTTTTTTGCTTTCTCTCGATCTTTGATTAGGAATTTTCTCTTTTTGTTTTCTCCCACTCTTTTGATTGGGAACTTTCTTTTTTGTTTTCTTTCGAGGGCAAGGATTGACATTCTCACCCTGGGTCAAGGTTTATGGTAAGTTGGGATTTTGGCTCAAGGCTTGTAGAAAGGTTGGACATGATATATGTCAGGGTTTGGCCAGCGATTCGGGGATAAAGGGGATGTCCCACATTATTTCCATGATACACATGCAACAATG
Source organism: Glycine soja (assembly GCF_004193775.1). Taxonomy (NCBI): domain Eukaryota; kingdom Viridiplantae; phylum Streptophyta; class Magnoliopsida; order Fabales; family Fabaceae; genus Glycine; species Glycine soja. Next base: position 28,536 of record NW_021144463.1, read on the forward strand.
ATGATTAGGAAATTTTATGCAAAACTGGTCATGCATGCACCCATGTGGACACTCAAGCATCAATTTTTTATGGTCATGTGACACTAGGGCTCAGGATTCATTTTCTCTATTTAAGTCAACCCAGTGTTTCCAAAATATGTTCTTTTATCAATTCATGCATTCATCTGAGTCTATTTTGGGCGTTCGGGAAAATTTTCATAGCATTCACCCTTCAGGTGTATTACACGCATTTTCTTTCAAAAACTGGTTATGATCAGTGAATTTTTTTTCAAAGAAAAGCTGGAAGTTATTTCTTTTCAAAAGCATGTTGGTTTTTCAGCTAGACAACTTATTTTTCTTTTTTCTCTCTTTTTTTCTTTTTCTTTCCCTTCTTTTTAAGTTATTATCATTTGTTTATTTCCTTTTTTTCTTTTTCTCTCTGATAAGGTCGTGGGGACGAGGGCACACACTACCTACTTACGTTTAACCACAAGGTAAACGAAAAAACGCACGAAATGGTAAGTCGCAAAAAAAAGTGACGAAATAACTAAGAGCCATAACGCCAAATTCTAGTAGAAACAAAAACAGTAATGTTAGTAACAACATAGACAATAACAGAAAATAGTAATGTTAATAGCAACATAGACGATAACAGAAAATAGTAATGTTAATAACAAAAGTACGATGACCTTGGTCACGTGCCTCCGCTCCCTCCCAAGAAACCGAGCAAGTCAGTCATATCATGATCCATATGGGACTCATCTGGCTCACCGGGGGATTCTGCAAGCTCCTCCCCTACCTGGGCATCGGGCCAGTCTCCAGGCCATGCGACCTCAGCCCCAAACTTCTCTGGAGTAGGGCATGCAAAAGAGGTGGAACCCTGCCCCTGCTGACTGAGGCTGAACCGGTAGAGACACTCGTGTATCTGCACCTGCCCACGGTGGTTGGCTGCTTGCTGGCGAACCAAATGCTATAGATAACGCTCCACGCCTACTGACCCAGCTGGATCGGCCTGCCGAGGTGGTGGCGGTGCATCTGTGGCCTGATGTGCATCACCCTGCGCCTGCCTAGGCGTGCAGTACTTCTCGATGAAGGCCCGGGTGATCAGCGATCGGATTACTTTACTGGGGGTGACGGGAACTCCGTAGGACTGGCAGAGGCCCGTGATCAGCGCTGGAAATCCCAGGGCCCTGTTGGACTTATCTGGGTCCAGAGGGTGCCTGGTAGGTGCCATACCTGTAAACAAATAAATGGTGTCAGCAATCACCTGGGCCACGTGGACGCTCATCCGTGTCAGGATGGCATACACCAACTATCACTTAGGCAGAGGGAGATCGGAGTTGTGATCGCTAGGCAAGACATTGCTGAGCAGCAGTGTCATCCATGCTGGTGCACATGATCCATACCCGCCTCCCTGTAGCGGTCCGGGCGAAATCCTGCCCTGGTGTGCACAACAGCTGGGCAATGGCTTCCTCATCGAACCCGTCAGCCCTGTTCCTCCTCTGGCTGAACTCACACTGTTGGCCTTCCTCCAAAACTAGTGGGTCACCCAGGAACTGGCTGAGGGCATCTACATCAAAGGGAATCCACTGACCCCTCACCCACGAACGCATGTCTCACACTCCCTCCTCCGTGGGCCAAGCATTAGCATAGAACTCTAGGACTATCTCAAGGTCAAACTTTGTCATGGGAGTCACCAGCGGTGTCCAATGTCTGCGAGCTATCTCCTCCTGAAAGTCTGTATACTCATCCTCCCTGAGCTGGACACGTCTCTCCCTGTGGAACGACCATCCTCTGATGGCCTCGAAGCGCTGCTGGTGCTCGACACTCCGGAAATGATGACTATCAAACTCGGGGGCGGCACTGGATCCTTCTCCTGTGGTGTCTCTTCTAGACCTCTTCGGGGAGAGTTTCTTCGGAGCCATTTCCTTCAAAGACGTTTGGAAAGTTAGTTCAAGAAAACATAATCAAAACGAAAGCAAGATTAAGCCAAACAGCGTACCCTTTCTCCAACAAAGCATGAATATCCATACGAATTTTGAAAGGAATGCTTACGCGTTAATGCGCGGGTTCTCCTAGGATATTCATACATTTATACCTATCTTTCCCTCGATGAACGGCATCCTATAAGATGCACCTACTTTCATTTTTTTTGCCAAGAAATTCCTTACGCTATATGTCAAACTATCCATACATATTTTCCAAGGCAGTTGCTACCTACCTACCCCATTTTTTGCTATATGTTCACATTTCATTCACATACATGTTCATACATTTGAGAGGCAACTTCATGTTATATATTCGCACATATTTACACTCATTTGAAAACCATTTCATGTCGCAACTTCATTGGAAAAGCAATTTTTGTACTACTCATTCACATTCTTGAAAGGCAATTTCATATCATATGTTCCTATTTTGAGAAGCATTTTCGTGCCATTTTCAACATATATGCACATTTGCAAAGCATTTAGCTACCTATTCAACATACACATGTACGTGGTGAACAACATTTTCACACTATCTAGGTACAAAGAAAACATGGCGCAGCCTAAACCAAGTCCTGGCCTTAAGGGGAAACCTCACCAGCATGCTCTCACTTTCATGCCTTCTTGCATTTCAAAAAAACAAAGGCTTGGGCCCCCTAGGCCAAAGTCATGTTTTGGCGTTTATCCTAACTTTCGCAAGCTGTCCGCATCCCAAAAATGGTAATCATACATACACAAACCCAATCTAAAAGCCATATTCACAAACTTAGGTGAAAACACCATTGAGGCATTTCACCGAGCACTTGGTGGGCGCACTTTTGGGTACAAACAACAAGGGAATGGGGGCAATGTGGCTTGCCCCATCATTTCAGAACGCAACCTAGGCCTAAGGCCATCCCCTACAACCCCCCAATTCAATGAATTAAAGCATAAATTTGCCCCAAATTGTCTCACAAAATTGGTCAAATCATGTATAATTTAAAGCGTAAAAGGCATCAATGGAAAGCTAGAAACCAAAGGATAGTGCACTTACTTGTATGGAATGGCAAGGACACTAAAATGGAAGCAAAAAGCACACAATGGTGGCCTAGGATCAGAAAAAACCAGCAATCTTGTGAGTGCAGCATTTTTAAGTGAGAGGGAGAAGTTTCTTGGGGGAAAACTGCACTCCCCCTCTCTTTTTAAACCACTTCGTGCAGGGGGTGCTCGCCCAGGCGAGCAAACCCTACATTTAAAAAAAAAAACCACAGGTATGCGCTTTCTATTGGTCGGCGTTCGCTTACTCGAACCCCCTTAGGGTAAATTAGGCATCCGGCCATCACCTTAAAGACACAACAGAAATAATAACTGGGAATTTAAAGGATACTAGACTGCCTCCCAGCAGCGCTTCCCGCTTGTCCGGAGTTGGACATGGGACGAAGATCCGTCGATCATGGGCCTAGCCTCTACTCGTGTCCGTCCCTAAGTACTTGAAAGCAGGAAATGAGATTGCGCAGCAAATTGTGGCCGCATTACCGTTTACCTTGATTTGTCTCTATCTTTGGATTTGGCACGATACTTGACCATCGCCTAAGACGATCCTGCTCCTGTCATAAGATAACAAATATGCATGTGTATGTGTATGCATGAGCGTTTTCAAATGCAATAATCCTTTTAGCGAAAGCAGGTCGGGTTCAGTTTCATTTAAGTGCTTGGGGCATCCCATGGACTGAGCGAAAAGGCTCAGGTTATCAAATACTACACATCTTTTAAAGCACAAAGCGAGGACCAGAACCTCAATCCTACGTTCTTTTCTTTTAAAAGACTGCGATGAGAAAATTACAGAGGATAGGAATCCCTGGGGGAAACCAAGAAGAACACACAAAAATAAAATAAAAACATGCAGCGACTTCCTCAATTGCCCTAGATCTTAAGCGTAGTATCGCTTGACAACATCGGAGTTCACGAATGAAGGTAGCTCCTCGCCATCCATGTTGGCGAGCACCAGGGCCCCTCCGAAGAAAGCCCTTTTTACAACGAAAGGTCCTTCGTAGTTCGGGGCCCACTTTCCTCTGTTGTCTTTCAGAGCTTGGGAGACTTTCTTCAGCACCAAGTCCCCTTCGCTGAACCTGTGCATGCATACCTTCTTGTCAAAAGCGTTTGATGTGCCATCATTTTCTTCTATTTTCTAAACCCTTTTTGCACAATTTTAATTACTGATTGGTCTTAATTGTCAATTAATTAGGCAGTTTTATTATTTGGGCTCATTTAGCTAATTTGATGTTTTTAATCTAATTTCAGGAATTAATGAAACATTGGGCTTAATCCGAATTTTGGTTGTGGACTTGAAGAGGGAAAATAAAGCAGCGCTTACCTTAGTTAATTTCTAATTAGGAAATTTTGCAATTTTATTTTATGTGGTTCAGTGTTTATTTCGTTTTGGGCCAGAGTATTGTAATAGGGCCCAGTGACTTTGAGTGACTCTTTTTAAATAGCAGCCTTGGGATTCGTGCAGGGCATTCTATTATGCTATTCATTATTCAGAGCTTTTGTTTTAGGGTTTTACGTTTTCTGCTTTGATGCTACTGTTCAAGTAATGCAATTTTACATTTTCTGCTTCTAATTACAATTTCGTTCTAGTTTTTTCTTCTACTTTCATTTACGTTTCTGTTATCATTTTCGTTTCTGTCCCATTTACATTTCTGTTCATTTACATTTCTGTTCGTTTACACTTCTGCTTCATGTTTCATTTACGTTTTCTGTTTGAATCTATGGAAGGCTAAATATTCTGGTGTTGTTTCCTTTTGAGGACGAAGCCCAGCTCTCTTTGAGGTTTCGTTTATAATGTGGTTTCCTGGCAGTTTTCCCTTCACCAGTTAACCCAAATTTGTGAACATTAATCAGTGCATGCTTCGTGTTCGATTAATTGCCTCTGAGCCTAACTTGTGTTCATGCTTAATGGACGAAGGGCTAACTGGTGTATGTGGTGCCTAATCACGTATTGACAACCCTAAGTTGATTTTCGCTTAGTAAATTGAAATAGGGTTGGATTAAGTGGCTAACTGTTAGGGACAAATTCTCCATGACCCAGGATAAGAGAATGGCTTCTGAATCAGAGGAAACAACCCATTTTTAATATTAGTAGTTTCATATTCCAGTTTACTTATTCTACTCTTTAATCACAAAACTAACAAACCCCCCCAATCGTTATTGTTATTGCGCAAGTATATTATGAATATTTGGTTTGTCATTGCTCGTTGGGAAACGGCTTAGGATCACTTCCTAGTTACTGCATTTTCATGTTTATTTGATTCGGGTACGGCCTCGATCAAATTTGGCTCCGTTGCCGGGGAGCAGTGTCCAAAGGTTCATAATAGCTAGCTAGTGTTGTGTGTTTAATCCTTTCGTGTTTTATGTTTAATTGTTAGTATTGTGTTAGTATGTGTGTTAGTGTTGTTTAGTGTCCTGGTATTTTGTTTAGTGTGTGTTCTGTTTCAATTTTCCCATTAAGTGTTTCGCTTGTTTCAGTCTTGGGTGTTTTGCTGTGAATAGTGTTTTGCGACGGACTTAGCGACCACTTTTGCTTGCGGCAAAACAGAGTAGTAGTAGAAATCAAGTAGAGACGGATTTTAGCGACCACCCATGCTGAATTATTTGAGATTTTTTGTTTTAGTAGCTAGGGTTGTTATTTTTGGCTGAATTTTTTTGGGGTAGAAAAAAATTTCCTACGGCCGACTGAGGTCTCCATCTTCCAAAAATAGTGATTCTGTCAAAAGTTTTTTATTTTTCAAGTTTTATTCACTTATTTTTCTTAACCTACCATTTTTAGCTTCCATAGTTAGACTTTGAATTTTTGCCTTAAATTTTTTGTGCTATCTTCTCATCATTTTATAAGGTTGCTCACAAAATTTCAAGTCATTTGGATATCATTTGAGGGTAGCTGTAGTTCAAACTTGCACTTTTATTTCCATGACAAGGCAACTAGTTGTGCATGCTGAATGTAGTGTATGACTAGAGGCAATCCATCTGACTTACAACCCTTTGATCCTGAGATAGATAGGACATTTCATAGATTAGTTAGGCATCATTTTATACCTTTTGATCATCCTGAGCATTCCATTACTGGTGAATCTGTGCATTCTGTTATTGGTGATTTTGAACATCCTGATTTGGAGCATTATAATTTTGAGCATTCTGATTCTGAGCATTCTGATTTTGAACATTTTGAGAACATGGCACAACCTCCACCCCGTGAGAGGACTCTAAGGGAAATGGCTGCACCTGATTTCACCTACGAAAGCTTGTGCATCCAATACCCTAATGAGGATGTCCCATATGTTCTTAAAACTGGACTGATTCATTTGCTTCCAAAGTTTCATGGCCTTGTAGGTGAAGACCCGCACAAACATTTGAAGGAATTTCATATTGTCTGCTCCACCATGAAACCCCCAGATGTCCAAGAGGACCACATATTTCTGAAGGCTTTCCCTCATTCTTTAGAAGGAGTGGCAAAGGACTGGCTGTATTACCTTTCTCCAAGGTCCATCACGAGCTGGGATGACCTGAAGAGAGTATTCTTAGAAAAAATTTTCCTTGCTTCCAGGACCACAGCCATTAGGAAGGATATCTCAGGTATTAGACAACTCCGTGGAGAGAGCCTGTATGAATACTGGGAGAGATTTAAAAAACTATGTGCCAGTTGCCCTCACCATCAGATTTCGGAGCAGCTTCTTCTCCAATATTTTTATGAAGGACTCAGTAATATGGAGAGAAGTATGATAGATGCTGCCAGTGGTGGAGCCCTTGGAGACATGACTCCTGCTGAAGCCAGAAATTTAATTGAGAAGATGGCTTCCAACAACCAGCAGCTTAGCGCCAGAAATGATGCTATAGTCATTAGAGGAGTGCATGAGGTAGCAACAAACTCAACTGCATCATCTGAAACTAAGAAGCTTGAAGGCAAACTGGATGCATTGGTTAACTTGGTAACCCAGCTGGCCTTGAACGAGAAATCTGTACCTGTTGCAAGGGTCTGTGGTTTGTGCTCCTCTGCTGACCACCATACAGACCTTTGCCCTTCCATGCAGCAACCTGGAGCAATTGAGCAACCCGAAGCTTATGCTGCAAATATTTACAATAGACCTCCTCAACCTCAGCAGCAAAATCAACCACAGCAGAACAATCATGACCTCTCCAGCAACAGATACAACCCTGGATGGAGGAATCACCCTAATCTCAGATGGTCTAGCCCTCAGCAACAACAACAGCAACCTGCTCCTTCCTTCCAAAATGCTGCTGGCCCAAGCAGACCATACATTCCTCCACCAATCCAACAGCAGCAACAACCCCAGAAACAGCCAATAGTTAAGGCCCCTCCACAACCTTCCCTCGAATAACTTGTGAGGCAAATGACTATGCAGAACATGCAGTTTCAACAAGAGACCAGAGCTTCCATTCAGAGCTTGACTAATCAGATGGGACAATTAGCTACACAATTGAATCAACAACAGTCCCAGAATTCTGACAAGCTACCTTCTCAAGCTGTCCAAAATCCCAAAAATGTCAGTGCCATTTCATTGAGGTCGGGAAAGCAGTGTCACGGACCTCAACCCGTAGCACCTTCCTCATCTGCAAATGAACCTGCCAAACTTCACTCTACTCCAGAAAAAGGTGATGACAAAAATTTACCTAACAATTTCTGTGCAGGTGAATCTTCTTCCACAGGTAATTCTGATTTGCAGAAGCAGCACATTCCCCCTCTTCCATTCCCTCCAAGAGCAGTTTCCAACAAAAAAATGGAAGAGGCAGAGAAAGAGATCTTGGAAACATTTAGAAAAGTAGAGGTAAATATACCTCTGCTGGATGCAATTAAGCAAATTCCAAGATATGCTATATTCTTGAAGGAGCTGTGCACTAATAAGCGGAATCTTAAAGGAAGTGAAAGAATTAGCATGGGCAGAAATGTCTCCGCATTGATTGGTAAATTTGTTCCCCAAATTCCTGAAAAATGTAAAGATCCAGGTACATTCAGCGTACCTTGTATTATAGGGAATAGTAAGTTCGAGAATGCCATGCTAGATTTAGGAGCTTCTGTTAGTGTTATGCCTCTGTCTATTTTTAATTCTCTATCTCTAGGTCCCTTGCAGTCAACTAATGTGGTAATTCATTTAGCTAATAGAAGTGTTGCCTATCCTGTTGGTTTCATAGAAGATGTCTTAGTTAGAGTTGGTGAACTGATTTTCCCTGCTGATTTTTATATTTTGAATATGGAAGATGGATTTTCTCAAGGATCAGTTCCCATCATTCTTGGCAGACCCTTTATGAAAACTGCTAGAACTAAGATAGATGTTTATGCAGGCACACTATCCATGGAGTTTGGTGATATAACTGTTCATTTTAACATTCTGGATGCTATGAAATACCCATCTGAAGATCTTTCTGTATTTCGTGCTGAAATAATTGGCCATGTTGTTGATGAATACATGACTAATCTTTACTCTAATCTGCATGCCTCTCACTCTTCATGCATTGAGTCTGAAATTGTACTTGATCATATGTCTGAATTTGATGCTGAGAGTGAATCTGAAAGTGATATTGATTGCATGTCTGGTGGTGGTGTTTTACCTCTTGAGATTGATTTTATAGAGTCAGATAGGACTAACCATGTTTCAGGAAGTACACATACCTCTGACTTTCTTTATGAGGTACAGGCTGAGAAACCATCTCCTTCTACCACTATCCAGCCGACCACACCAAAATTGAAGCCTCTGCCATCAAATTTGAAATACGCTTACTTGGATGATAGCAAAAGTTTTCCAGTGATTATATCTGCCTCCCTTGCTGATGAGCAAGAGGAGAAGTTGTTGTCTGTTCTCAAGAAGAATAAGAAGGCTATAGGCTGGACCCTGGCGGACATTCCTGGTATTAGCCCATCCACATGTATGCATCGAATAAATTTAGTGGATGGAGCTAAACCAGTAAGACAGCCACAGAGAAGACTCAACCTGGTGATTCTTGATGTAGTGAAGAAGGAGATAACCAAGCTTTTGCAAGCTGGAATCATTTATCCTATCTCCGACAGCCAATGGATGAGTCCCGTCCAGGTAGTCCCGAAGAAGACCGGCCTCACAGTGATCAAAAATGAGAAGGAGGAGCTAATTCCTACTCGGGTGCAGAACAGTTGGAGAGTTTGCATTGACTATAGGAGGCTGAACCAAGTTACCAAAAAGGACCATTTTCCCCTGCCATTCATTGACCAAATGCTTGAACTCCTGGCAGGTAAATCTCACTACTGTTTCCTTGATGGTTTTTCTGGTTATATGCAAATTACTATTGCTCTTGAGGATCAGGAAAAGACCACATTCACCTGCCCCTTCGGCACTTTTTCCTATAGGAGGATGCCTTTCGGCCAGTGCAATGCCTCTGGTACCTTCCAGCGGTGCATGATTAGTATTTTCAGTGATTTCTTAGAAAATTGCATAGAGGTGTTTATGGATGATTTCACTGTATATGGATCCTCTTTTGATGGTTGTTTGGATAGTTTGGAAAAAGTTTTGAATAGATGCATCGAAACTAATCTTGTTTTGAATTTTGAAAAATGTCATTTTATGGTTGAGCAAGGTATAGTTTTAGGGCACATTATTTCCAAACAGGGTATTGAAGTAGATCTTGCAAAAATTTCTGTTATTTCACAATTGCCTTACCCCTCTTATGTGCGAGAGGTGCGATCTTTTCTTGGTCATGCAGGATTGTACAGGCCCTTTATAAGGGATTTTAGCAAAGTTGCCCTTCCACTGTTGAACTTGTTGCAAAAGGAGGTGGAGTTTGACTTTAATGACAGATGCAAAGAGGCTTTTGATTGCCTCAAAAGAGCGCTGACTACCACCCCCATCATCCAGGCACCCGATTTGACAGCCCCTTTTGAGCTTATGTGTGATGCATCAAATTATGCTTTGGGGGCTGTCCTCGCTCAGAAAATTGATAAATTGCCCAGGGTGATATACTATGCTTCTAGGACTTTAGATGCTGCCCAAGCGAATTATACTACTACTGAGAAGGAGCTTCTAGCCATAGTTTTTGCTCTTGAAAAATTTCGATCTTATTTGCTTGGTACCTTCATTATTGTTTATACTGACCATGCAGCTCTAAAGTACTTGTTGAAGAAGGCTGATTCTAAGTCTAGGTTTATCCGATGGATGCTCTGGCTCCAAGAGTTTGACTTGGAGATTCGTGATAGGAGCGGAGCACAAAATCTAGTTGCTGATCATTTGAGTTGGATCGAATGTGTATCAGATGCGGATTCGCCCATTCGGGATGATTTCCCAGATGATCATTTGTATATACTGTATAGTATTTCTGACTCTCTTTCTACTCCCTGGTTTGCTAACATTGTCAATTATTTAGTTGCTTTTGTTTTTCCTCCCTTAGCATCTAAGGCCCAAAAAGATAAAATTAAAAGTGATGCTAAGCATTTTATTTGGGAGGACCCCTATTTGTGGAAATTGTGCAGTGATCAGGTAATTAGACGATGCATTCCAGATCATGAGACTGACTCAGTCCTGCAGTTCTGTCATTCTTCCGCACTGGGAGGTCATCTGGGTGTTCAAAGGACAGCCCGCAAAGTGTTTGATTGTGGTTTTTATTGGCCCACCATCTTTAAAGATGCGTGGAAGATCTGCAGCACTTGTGAGCAGTGTCAGAGAGCAGGAAATACACTTACATGGCGACAACAAATGCCTCAGCAACCTATGCTATTCTGTGAGGTGTTTGATGTCTGGGGTATAGATTTCATGGGTCTTTTTCCTGTCTCTTTTGGTTATGTTTACATTCTCCTTGCAGTTGACTATGTTTCAAAATGGGTTGAAGCCAAGCCCACTAGAACTAATGATGCTAAAGTTGTTGCAGATTTTGTCAAGTCTAATCTGTTTTGCAGGTTTGGAGTACCTAAAGCAATTGTTAGTGATCAAGGAACTCATTTTTGCAACAGAACAATGCATGCTCTTCTTAAAAAGTACGGGGTGGTACACAGGGTATCCACACCATACCACCCCCAGACCAATGGATAGGCAGAAATTTCTAACAGGGAGATCAAGAGAATTTTAGAGAAGATTGTCCAGCCAAGCAGGAAAGATTGGAGTACCAGGCTTGATGATGCTCTCTGGGCACATCGGACTGCCTACAAAGCACCATATCCTTAAGGAATTTTGGAGCTTTGGAATTGTTTTGGGAATAAGTGTGGGGGTTTTTGTTTCATTGAATAACATGTTTTGTTGGCCATGCTTCATGATATATTTTAAGCCATACTTGATGTACATTGCATATTGGTTAAATGTTGGACATGCTGAATATCATGTTGTTTCTCAAAGGCTACAGAGTAAAAAAAAATTGAAAAAGAAAAAGAAAAGCAGTAAAGTTGAGTGAATAAGATCTTAAATGACAAAAGAATGATGAGACTCTTGGTTCTACTCTTTATGTTTAAATTTTATCTTTACTTCTTTTTATTTTTTTTATGTTTTCTTATTATGCACTTATTCCCCATTGCTCCTCTATTCCTTTGGGATTCAGCCACTTATTCCATATTTTTCCATACCTTGTCCTTGGCCCCATTACAACCTTAAAAGACCTTTTGATCCTCATGTGCTTGTGTTTATGGGTTGATTGTCAATTTTAGAATCATGCCAAGTTTATGTGGTGTTTGTTTTCATGGGTGCTTTGAGGGTAAATAGTAGCCTAAACACTTGAGAGATAGAGTGTATATCTTGTGAGGCTTTATCACTTTTCATTCTTGAGCTGATTAACTATTTTGCCATGATTGGGTTGCTTGGATGATTTTCATGAATGTCTTGACTTTTCGGATCTCCTTATGTTAGATGTTACCCATTCCTTTCATTCCTTGATGTTCATTGAGAAATATGTGAATGTTTTCGTTTGTCTCTCTTTGATATCCTTGAATTTTGTTCTTTGTTTCCTTTTGCCCAGGAGTGCAAAAGGCTAAGAATGGGGGGTTTTGATGTGCCATCATTTTCTTCTATTTTCTAAACCCTTTTTGCACCATTTTAATTATTGATTGGTCTTAATTGTCAATTAATTAGGCAGTTTTATTATTTGGGCTCATTTAGCTAATTTGATGTTTTTAATCTAATTTCAGAAATTAATGAAACATTGGGCTTAATCCGAATTTTGGTTGTGGACTTGAAGAGGGCAAATAAAGCAGCGCTTACCTTAGTTAATTTCTTATTAGGAAATTTCGCAATTTTATTTTATGTGGTTCAGTGTTTATTTCGTTTTGGGCCAGAGTATTGTAATAGGGTCCAGTGACTTTGAGTGACTCTTTTTAAATAGCAGCCTTGGGATTCGTGCAGGGCATTCTGTTATGTTATTCATTATTCAGAGCTTTTGTTTTAGGGTTTTACGTTTTCTGCTTTGATGCTACTGTTCACGTAATGCAATTTTACATTTTCTACTTCTAATTACAATTTCGTTCTTGTTTCTTCTTCTACTTTCATTTACATTTCTGTTTTCATTTTCGTTTCTGTCCCATTTAGATTTCTGTTCATTTACATTTTTGTTCGTTTACGTTTCTGCTTCATGTTTCATTTACGTTTTCTGTTTGAATCTATGGAAGGCTAAATATTCTGGTGTTGTTTCCTTTTGAGGACGAAGCCCAGCTCTCTTTGAGGTTTCGTTTATAATGTGGTTTCCTGGCAGTTTTCCCTTCACCAGTTAACCCAAATTCGTGAACATTAATCAGTGCACGCTTCGTGTTCGATTAATTGCCTCTGAGCCTAACTTGTGTTCATGCTTAATGGACGAAGGGCTAACTGGTGTATGTGGTGCCTAATCACGTATTGACAACCCTAAGTTGATTTTCGCTTAGTAAATTGAAATAGGGTTGGATTAAGTGGTTAACTGTTAGGGACAAATTCTCCATGACCCAGGATAAGAGAATGGCTTCTGAATCAGAGGAAACAACCCATTTTTAATATTAGTAGTTTCATATTCCAATTTACTTATTCTGCTCTTTAATCACAAAACAAACAAACCCCCCCAATCGTTATTGTTACTGCGCAAGTATATTATGAACATTTGGTTTGTCATTGCTCGTTGGGAAACGACCTAGGATCACTTCCTAGTTACTGCATTTTCATGTTTATTTGATTCGGGTACGGCCTCGATCAGCGTTCTTCACTCGTTTCTGATATAAACGCCCGTGACTCATGGCGGCCAAACGCTTGCCTTCTATGAGATTAAGCTGATCGAAATGTGCTTGGGCCACACACTACCTATGAGATAAGGAAATCAGACCTACGTAGTTTTTGGAGAACTAAACGTTGGTTAAGTTGTTTTTATCCTTTTTTGCAATATATATTTTGACTGAACAAAAGGTCGTTTTAAGGCGTTTGGACCATTAAACGATCTTTCGATTCTTTTGGAAGGAGAGAAAACATTAAGGCATTGGACCATTAATGATCTCTTGGTTTTTTGGAAGAGGTGACAAAGTTATGTGTTGATTTTAGGCTTTTAAAAGTCCACGTTTAACCAATAAAAGCAAAGAGGACCATTTCAAGGCGTTGGAACTTAAAATGATTTTAGGTGATGACAAAAGCTTGATTTGTGAGTTGATTTTAGCCTTAGTTTCACTTTGGTTTATTAGTCAATTCGATTAAAAAAAATCTCAAAGAAAAACGTCCGATTGATTTTTTTTTATTATTTTATTTTAAAGATATTTTTTTATTATTATATTATTATTTTGTCTCTTTTTGGTTTTAAACGTGGTTACGGCGTGAAAGATCGCTCGGATTTTATTCTAACAAAGATTAAAAGATATTACAACTCAAATGATCGGTGGAAATTTATTTTATTTTTGATTTAGGCGAGAAAACGACTTAAATAAATGGTTAAAGCACGTCAAAAGGGGTTACGAAAAGCAAACAAAATAAAAATAAAAGCAAGCGAAACATGTAGGGACCACTAAGAGCACATAGAATGAATTGAAAGGTTCGATTTCGGGAACTTACCGGTTGAAGACCGAAGAACGACGAAGAACGAACGAAGAACGATGAAGAACGATGGAAAACCTTCATGAAATCGCCCACGGAAATGTCTCGGAAGTGTTACGGAAGTGCCTCGACTTGGATTTTCTTCACGGAAACATTTTTTCTCACAAATTTCAAGTGAATCCCAGATACCAGGAGGGTTGAACGAATTTGCTCTGCCCTATTTCCCCTATTTATAGGGGAAAAGAGGGAGGTGGTTGCCGCCCAGCTCGCCCAGGCGAGTTGGGTTGCTTCCACCAGAAGGCACCGCCTTCTGTTGGAACACCCTGGAAGGTCCAGGTGGGCCTGGTTGTTATTTGCACACCCCTATTTACTAAATACAGCCCCCTTTGCCCTTTTTTGCTGATTCTTTTTCTGTAACGTTACGGAACTTTACGAATTATGTAACGATACTTGTTTTCTTTCCGTAATGTCACGAAACTCTACGGATTACGCAACCATCCCCTCTTTGACTTCTGGAATGTTACGGAACTTTATGGATAGCGCAATAATGCTTCCTTTCGACTCCCGACATGTCACGAAACTTCACGGATTGCCTAACGATGGGTGTCAAGTACCTCAAAGCGATCAAGCGAAGGTCGCATCCCACCAAACAAATGGTCCCCGGACGAAATTAGGGTATGACATTAGGCAATATATGTATATACATCAAGCATGGCCAACAAAAACATATCATCCAATGAAACATACCCCCCCCCCCCTTCACACTTATTCCCAAAACAATTCCAAAGCTCCAGAATTCCTTAATGGTAGGGTGAAATCATGGTTTTTCACTTAAGGCTTGTAATGAGCTTCAAAACAAAGAAAAGGGAACATAGGCTCAAAGGGGCTAGCAAGAAGTATCAACAAGAGTAAAACCAAGGCTATTGTGAAAGCAATCAATGGGGCAAAACATCGAATAAAATAGATGATGATGGCTCAAATTCTCACCAAGGGTAAATCTATCACTTTCAATTCGAGCTTTCAAAACTAACTCGACATGTAGAGAAAAACAAGGATTCAATTCACAAAATGCCAAGAAACTCCTATTTCAAAAACAATTACCCATTACCTGTACATAACCTATAATTCAAAGAGAACATGCAATGTTGTACACAAAACATAAAACCAAAATAACAAAATTAACCTAGAGAAAAAAAACTAATAAAATTAAACTAGAATACCCAACAAAATTAAAGAACAATCTCCCCCCCCCCCCCCTCACACTTAAACAACACATTGTCCTCAATGTAGCACAATCATAAGATCAAGAACAATCAATAAATTTGGACAAGTGCAATAAAAGTAAAGAAGGAGACAGAAAAAGAAAACTCCCTAAGACATGGCGGAAGAGAAGTAGGGTGAAGTAAGGAGGTCTCCTCCACCACTACATCCACTAAGGAGGGATTTGTGAGGAATGGTTTCAGCCAGTGTCCATTGACCTTGAAGCCCTTGTCTGTGGATTCACTTTTGATCTCAATTGTACCATAAGGAAAAACATTAGTCACCACAAAAGGACTAATCCACTTTGACCTCAACTTACCACTCATGAGTCCGAGCCTAGAGTTATACAATAAAACTTGTTCTCCAACCACAAAGTCCTTCTTAGCTATCAAACTATCATGGAACTTCTTGGTCTTCTCCTTGTCGAATTTGGAATTCTCATAGGCTTCTAAATGGATCTCATCTAGCTCACTTAGTTGCAACTTCCTTTCCTCTCCAGCCTGATCAATAGAGAAGTTGAAGGGTCTTTATAACCCAATAGGCTTTGTGCTCTATCTCTACAGGAAGATGACATGCCTTGCCAAAGACAACCCGATAAGGAGACATTCCTATGGGTGCTTTGTAGGCAGTCCTATGCGCCCAAAGAGCATCATCCAGCCTGGTGCTCCAATCCTTTCTGTTCAGGTGCACAATCTTCCAGATTTGTCAGGAATGGTTTCAATCGGTGTCCATTGACCTTGAAGCCCTTATCTGTGGATTAACTTTTGATCTCAACTGTACCATAAGGAAAAACATTAGTCACCACAAAAGGACCAATTCACTTTGACCTCAACTTACCACTCATGAGTCCGAGCCTAGAGTTATACAATAAAACTTGTTGTCCAACCACGAAGTCCTTCTTAGCTATCAAACTATCATGGAACTTCTTGGTCTTCTCCTTGTAGAATTTGGAATTCTCATAGGCTTCTAAACGGATTTCATCTAGCTCACTTAGTTGCAACTTCCTATCCTCTCCAGCCTGATCAATGGAAAAGTTGCAGGTCTTTACAGCCCAGTAGGCTTTGCGCTCTATCCCTACAGGAAGATGACACGCCTTGCCAAAGACAACCCGATAAGGAGACATTCCTATGGGTGCTTTGTAGGCAGTCCTATGTGCCCAAAGAGCATCATCCAGCCTGGTGCTCCAGTCCTTTCTGTTAGGCTGCATAATCTTCTCCAAGATCCTTTTTATCTCCCTGTTTGAAATCTCAGCCTGCCCATTAGTTTGGGGTGGTATGGAGTTGAAATTTTATGCACGACCCCATACTTTTTGAGCAAGGCATACATGGATCTATTACAAAAATGGGTGCCTTGATCACTAACGATGGCTCTAGGGACTCCAAACCTGCAAAACATATTAGATCTAACAAAATCCACAACAACCTTAGCATCGTTAGTTCTGGTGGGTTTGGCTTCCACCCATTTTGAAACATAATCAACAGCAAGGAGAATATAAACAAAACCAAAAGAGACAGGGAAAGGCCCCATAAAATCTATACCCCAGACATCAAACACCTCATAGAATAACATGGGTTGTTGAGGCATTTTCTGTCTCCATGAAGGTGAGTCGCCTGCTCTCTGACAAGGCTCACAAGTGCTACAGATTCTTCACGCATCCTTGAAGATGGTGGGCCAATAGAAACCGCAGTCAAGCACCTTGCAAGCTGTCCTCTATATGCTAAGATGGCCACCTGGTGCGGAAGAATGACAGAATTGCAGGACCGAGTCGATCTCATGGTATGGAATGCATCTCCTAATAAGCTGGCCACTGCTCCACAAATAGGGGTCATCCCAAATATAATGTTTAGCATCGCTCTTAATTTTATCATTTTGGGCTTTAGATGCTAAGGGAGGAAAAAGAGAAGCAACCAAATAATTCACAATATTAGTAAACCAGGGAGTGGGGAAGGAATCAGAAATACTATACAAAACGTACAAATGGTCATCCGGAAAATCATCCCGAATGGGTGTGTCCTCAGACACACGCTCAATCCTACTCAGATGATCAGCCACGAGGTTCTGCGCACCACTCCGATCATGGATCTCTAAATCAAACTCTTGGAGCCAAAGCATCGACTTGATCAATCTAGGCTTTGATTCAGCCTTCTTCAATAGGTACTTCATAGTTGCATGGTCAGTAAAAACAATAACACGAGTACCAAGTAAATATGAATGAAATTTTTCAAGAGCAAAAACTATCGCTAATAGCTCCTTCTCTGTGGTAGTGTAATTTGCTTGAGCAGCATCCAATGTTCTAGAGGCGTAGTAGATCACCTGAGGCAGCTTATCAATCTTTTGAGCAAGGACAGCCCCCAATGCGTGATTGGATGCATCGCAAATTAGCTCAAATGGGGCTGTCCAATCAAGTGCCTGAATGATAGGGGTTGTAGTCACCGCATACTTGAGGCAATCAAAAGCCTCTTTGTATTGGTCATCAAAATCAAACTCCACCTCCTTCATGAAGTGACATTTTTCAAAATTCAGCACAAGGTTAGTTTCAATGCATCTATTAAGAACTGTATCCAGACTATCCACACATACATCAAAAGAGGAACCATAAACAGTAAAATCATCCATAAACACATCTATGCAAGTCTCTAAAAAATCACTGAAAATGCTAAGCATACACTGCCGGAAGGTACCAGGGGCATTGCATAGGCCAAAGGGCATCCTCCTATAGGCAAAAGTGCCAAAGGGACAGGTGAACATGGTCTTTTCTTGATCCTCAAAAGCAATATGAATTTGTAAATAACCATAAAAGCCATCAAGAAAATAGTAATGAGACTTACCTGCCAAGCGCTCAAGCATTTGATCAATGAAAGGCAGGGGAAAATGATCTTTTTTGGTTACCTAGTTCAGTCTCCTATAATCAATGCAGACTCGCCAGCTGTTCTGCACTTTTGTGGGGATAAGCTCATCCTTTTCATTCTTGATCACTGTGAGGCCTGTCTTCTTAGGAACCACTTGGACTGGACTCACCCACTGGTTGTCAGAAATGGGGTAGATGATTCTAGCTTGTAAAAGCTTGGTCACTTCCTTTTTCACCACATCTAGAATGACGTGGTTGAGTCACCGCTGTGGCTGCCTCACTGGCTTAGCTCCATCCTCTAAAAGTATCCTATGCATGCAGGTAGATGGGCTAATACCAGGAATGTCTGCTAAAGTCCACCCAATGGCCTTCTTGTGCTTTTTGAGCACTAGCAACAACTTCTCCTCCTGCTCAGCAGCAAGGGAGGCAGAGATGATGACTGGAAATTTTTCCTTGTCCTCCAAGTAAGCATACTTGAAGTTTGCTGGTAAGGGCTTCAACTCTGGTGTGGGTGGTGGCTGAACAGTGGGAGGAACCAGGGTAGGAGAAGAAGAAGGTTCCTCAGCCTATACCTCATAAAGCAAGTAAGAAGTATATGTACTTCCTGCAACATGGTTAGTGCATTCTGACTCTAAAAAATCAACATCAAGAGGTACAACACCCAGAAAATCAGAACCAGACTCAAATTCAGATTCATTCTTAGCATAAAAATCAGATACATGATCAAATTCAAACTCAGATTCAAATTTAATGCATAAGGAATGACAAGTATGCAGATCAGATAAAAATGGATGTTTCCTACCATGAAGAACAGAATCAAAATCAAACATATAATCATCAACAATCTGATCAATTATCTCAGCACAAAAAACAGAATGATCCTTAGATGGATGTTTCATGGCATCAAGAATGTTAAAATGAGCAACAATATCACTAAATTCCATAGACAATGTGCCAGCATAAACATCTATCTTGGTTCGGGCTATTTTCATAAATGGCCTGCCTAAAATAATTGGAATTGAAGCATGGGAAAATCCCTCTTCCATATTAAGAACATAAAAATCAACGGGAAAAATAAGCTCACCAACCCGAACTAGTACATCCTCTATGAAACCTGTGGGGTAAGCAACACTTCTATTTTCCAAATGAATCACTACATTTGTAGATTGCAAAGGTCCAAGAGATAAAGAATTGAAAATGGACAGAGGCATGACACTAACTGATGCTCCTAGATCTAGCATGGCATTCTCAAATTTATTGTTCCCAATAATGCAAGGTATACAGAAAGTACATGGGTCCTTACATTTCTCAAGAATGTGAGGAATAGATTTACCTATCAATGTTGACACATTTCTACCCATGCTAATCCTTTCATTACCCTTGAACTTCCTTTTGTGGGTGCACAGCTCCTTTAGAAACTTGGCATATCTTGGAATCTGCTTGATGGCATCCAGCAGAGGTATGTTCACCTCTACTTTCCTGAAGGTCTCAAAGATCTCCTTTTCCGCTTCTTTCATCTTTTTGTTTGGAATTGCTCTAGGTGGGAATGGAAGAGAGATAGGAGGCTGTTGTAAGTCAGAATTTCTAGAAGAAGGTCCACCTGCATGAAAATTTTTGTTAGGAAGCTTTCTCTTTTGTGCAACTATCTTATCCTCTTTTTCAGTTGTAGAATGAAGCTTGACAGGTTCAGGTGCAGGTGCTGCTACTGATGGAGGCACTTGAATTTGGTTGCCAGAACTCAAGGTTATGGCACTCACATTTTTTGGATTCTACACAGTTTGTGAAGGCAATTTGTTAGAATTTTGGGACTGAGCTTGATTCATCTGAGTAGCCATCTACTCCATCTGATTTGTCAAACTCTGAATGGAAGCTCTTGTCTTTTGTGCAACTATCTCATCCTCTTTTTCAAGTGTAGAATGAAGCTTGACAGGTTCGGGTACAGGTGCTGCTACTGTTGGAGGCACTTTGAATTTGGTTGCCAGACCTCAAGGTTATGGCACTTACATTTTTCGGATTATGCACAGTTTGTGAAGGCAATTTGTCAGAATTTTGGGACTGAGCTTGATTCATCTGAGTAGCCATCTGCCCCATTTGATTTGTCAGACTATGAATGAAAGCTCTTGTCTCTTGCTGAAATTGCATATTCTGGATGGTCATTTGCCTCACTAACTCTTCTAAGGAAGGTTGAGGAGGGGCCTCAGTCGCTTGTTGTCTTTGTGGTGACTGCTGCTGTATTGGAGGAGGAACATATGGCTTGCTTAGACCAGCAACATTCTGAAAAGGAGGGACAGCCTGTTGTTGTTGTGTTGGAGGACTTGTCCATCTCAGATTTGGATGACTCCTCCAACCTGGATTGTATCTATTGCTTGAAAGGTCATAATTATTCTGTTGTTGTTGGTTTTGTTGCTGAGGAGGTCTATTATAAATGTTTGCAGCATAAGCTTCAGGTTGCTCATTGACTCCAAATTGCTGCAAAGAAGGACAGAGATATGTATGGTGATCTGCAGAAGAACATAGACCACAGACTCTTGCAACAGGTGCAGATTTCTGATTCATGGCAAGCTGGGTTACTAGGTTAACCAAGGCATCAAGTTTTCCTTCAAGCTTTTTATTTTTAGTAGATGAAGATGAATTTGTGGCTACCTCATGGACTCCTCTAAGGACAATAGCATGCTTTCTTGCACTGAATTGTTGGGAGTTGGAAGCCATCTTCTCAATCAAATTCCTAGCTTCAGCAAGGGTCATATCACCAAGATCTTCACCATTGGTAGTATCAATCATACTCCTCTCCATGTTGCTAAGTCCCTCATAGAAATATTGAAGAAGGAGTTGCTTAGAAATCTGGTGGTGGGGACAACTTGCACACAATTTCTTGAATCTTTCCCAGTACTCATACAAGCTTTCTCCACTAAGTTGCCTGATGCCTAAAATGTCTTTTCTGATGGCAGTGGTCCTAGATGCAGGGAAGAATTTCTCCAAGAACACCCTCTTAAGGTCATCCCAGCTGAAAATGGACCTGGGAGCAAGGTAGTATAGCCAATCTTTTGCCACTCTCTCCAGAGAATGAGGAAAAACCTTTAGAAAGATATGATCTTCTTGGACATCAGGGGGCTTCATGGTGGAACAAACAATATGGAACTCCTTAAGATGTTTATGAGGATCTTCACCTGCAAGACCATGAAACTTGGGCAGCAAATGTATTAGTCCAGTCTTGAGAACATATGGAACACCCTCACCAGGATATTGAATGTACAAGCTTTCATAAGTGAAATCAGGTGCAGCCATCTCCCTTAGAGTCCTCTCACGAGGTGGAGGTTGAGCCATGTTCTCAGTATAAAAATTAGTAGTGGAATGCTCAAAATCAGAATATTCAGAATCACCCTGAACATAATGCTCAAAATGCATAGAATGACCAGGATGCACACTATCCCTAACTAATCTATGAAAGGTTCTATCTATTTAAGGATCAAAGGGTTGTAAATCACCTGGATTGCCCCTAGTCATGCACTATATGCAGCAAATAATGTGTTTCTCAACAGCACCTAACAAGGGGGTAAAACTACAGCTATACTCAAACGATATCAAAATGAGCTGAAATTTTGTGAGGAACACCCTAAAATCATAAAAAGATAGCACAAAAATTTTCAAACAAAAATTCAAAGTCTAACTATGGAAACTACCTAAGCAAAGTTTAGAAAAATAAGACAATAATACTAAAAAAATAAAAAATAAAACTTAGTAAACGGCTGATTTTTGGAGTTTGGGAGACGACAACTAGCGTCACAGTATGGGAAATTTTTTTCTATCCCAAATGCATATACAATAATAGTTATTCTGATACCCAGAGCAAAAGTTATGGCCGTTTTAAGCTTCGCTAAAAACAAGTTCCAAAAATTTTTGTCTCTCTCAAATAATGTCACACCAAATGCTCCTGGTATTTTTCGCACAAAATATGGATCAAAAGAAGCTACCACACAAAAATTCAGCCAAAATTAACAACTCTAACTATCAAAACAAAAATCATTAATTAAATTGCAAAATTCGTCGCTAATCATTGTTCAGCACTGTTCACAGCAAAACAAAAGGCTGAATCAGTCGCTAAAACAGTCGCTAAACAGGGAATGCAACTGAATTGCAAAACAAAATAAGATAACTAAACACTATTATGAACCTTTGGCCCACTGCTCCCCGGCAACGGCACCAAATTGGATCGAGGTCGTACCCGAATCAAATAAACATTAAAAATGCAGTATCTAGGAAGTGATCCTAGGTCATCTCCCAACAAGCAATTGCAACCAAACGTTCATAACAGATTGTAATAAAACGGTAACGAATTGGGGGGGTTGTTTGTTTTGTAAATTAAACAGCAAGTAAATTTTAATTATAAAATATCAGAATTAAAACACGTTGTTTCCCCTTGATTCACAAGCAAGTCTCTTATCCTAGGTTACGAGGATTTATCCTTTATCAGTTCAACCACTTAATCCAACCCTAAATTAAATTACTAAGCGAAATTTAACATAAGGCATTCATTATGTGATTAACCAACACATACACCAATTAGTCATGAACGAAACTGATCATTAAGCATGAACGTAAATTAAGCACAGAGACAATTAATCAAGCACTAAGCATACATGGATTAATAGCAACAAATATAGAGTAATTGGTGAAGAGGAAAATTGAGCAGAATGCAATAGTAATAATAAAACCTCAAAGAGAGTTGTGCTTAATCCTTAAGAGAAAACAATGCTGGAGACTTAGTGATGCAATCCTACCCCGCAAGGGCATTGGATAGAAGACTCCAAGTAGATTGGGCCAGAGATCCAAGGGAAGGCCCTAGGGTTCTCATGAGCCTTAGGGTAGATTTTGAGCCCATGGGCTAAGTATGAGCCCGCTTATCTTTGTAAATATTAGAATAGGTTTTTCCTTTGTTTGGGCCTTGTATTTTGGCCATTCTAGTAGTATAGGGTTTTAGCCTTGTATTTCGAGGTATTTTGAGTAGTCTTTTGTAGTAGAGATTTTTTTTGTATTTTCATGTATTTTGCCATAGGGGTGAGCTTAGTTATTATAGGGGGTGTGTGGCTAAGCTCTAGCTTCTCATCTCAATGAGGTGAGCTTAGCTATTAGAGAGGTGTGTATAGCTAAGCTCTAGCTTCTTTAGGAATCTTCTTAAGGAAGCTTCTCAAGGAGGTGAGCTTAGTTATGAGAGGGGTGTGTGTAGCTAAGCTCTAGCTTCTCAAGGAAGTTTTCTCAAAGAAGTTTCTCAAGGAAGTTTTCTCAAGAAATCTTCTCAAGGAAGCTACCTAGTCTATAAATAGAAGCATGTGTAACACTTGTTGTAACTTTGATGAATGAGAGTCTTGTGAGACACAACTCAAAGTTCAACTTCTCTCCCTTTTTCTTCCTTCAATTTCGTGCTCCCCCCTCTCTCTTTCTCTTCCTCTTTCTTTTCCTCCATTGAAGCATCCTTCCCAGCTTTTTATCCAAGGCTCATCTTGGTGGTGAAGCTCCTTCTTCCATGGCTTATTCCCTAGTGGATGGCGCCTCCTCTCACCTCTTCTCCTTTGTCTTCCGCTGCATATCCATGGTGGAAAATCACCATTAAAGGACCTCATTGAAGCTCAAAGTTCCAGCCTCCATAGAAGCCCCACAAGCAAGCTTCTATCAAGTGGTAATTAGAGCACAAGAGCTTCAAGTAGGTGCTCCTTAAACCTCCATTAATTTTTTGCTTTACCTTCTCTTCCATCGTTGTTTCTTCATTTTTCTCCATGTATCTCCTCACATGTCTTGTGCTAAATGTTGCTAACATGATTCTTTAGAGTTTCCACCGATTAAAGTTGCTATCGAAGCTAGATTTGATTTTCTATGGTTCAAATTGTTTGTTCTTGTTCTTGAACCATGAATTGTGTTGAGTTTAGGTTCCTTTGAGTTTTGTCTTGTTATTTTTTGTGGCTAAAACCTAAACCATAAAATTCTTACAAAAACATTAAAGTAGAAGAAAACCTCAAAAATCTAGAGTGACTTGTTCACCTATTGTAGTTTTGTCATAGAAGTCATGTCTAGTCATGAAACTTGTCACATAAGATTTCTTATGTTGTGCTGAATTTTATTTTTCTTGTTTCTTTGTCTAACTCATTTTTTCATGAGTGTATCAAATTCTTTTATCCTATTAGTTGATTTGAGTCAAATCTTTCATGTTAATCCTTAACATGATCATGCAAAATTCTTAGAGAGTCTTTGATTGTGAACCTTTTCTTTAACTTTTAAGTTTCCTTATGATTGTGTCTATTGTGAATTTGAGTTTTGATGATTAAATTGCTGGCTGAAATGTTGATCCTAAGTGAATATTGAACTCCTAAAACCGTGGTAAAAAATCCTAGTGAGTTCAACATACGTAGGAAGGTTGAAAGTAAGCCCAAGGCAATCAATATACCATGCTTAAAAAAAATCGCTGGTGCTGGCAGCTTGGATATACAAACTTGTAAAAATTACTGAGAATTGGTTACTTCGAATTTTGAGCTGAAATGTTTACTGAATTTTCTAGACATCTGGAGAAAAGTTATACAAAAAGAGTCAAGTGACTTGGAGAAAATTAAAAAATAATAAAAATCATACAAGTTGGCAGAAAAAAAAATAGTATCCAGAAAAAAAAAAGTGAAAGGAAAGTGTGCTTGTTGTTTTGGCTCATAATTTATTCTATAATTGGTGCCTATTTTATGCCAATCTTAGTTCCTAAATTTCAATTGAAAATTAGTGTGAAAACAAGTTCCAAAGCTAGAGGTTTGTTGAGTCTTTTTTTTTCAGTTTTTTTTACTCTACTCTAGAGCCATTCTAAGTTTCTCTTTGAGTCCTAACTTGCTTCTATGTCTTTTTCATTGTTTTAATTGTTGAATAATCGTTGAAAAATTGTCTTGTTAAAACCCCATTGGTTTAGCTTTCATTTCTTTTTCTTTTTAGTCTTTGGTTATTGCTTGTCTCTTTGTTTCCTTATTTGTGAGTTGCCATATAGGGAATTGGAAAGGAGGATTGGTGCCATCCCTTGAAGAATTTGAGTCAAGAAGCAAGGGGCCAACCACCTTAAGAGCTATTGGACTAAGAAACACTCCAAATTGAGTGAATCACCAAAGAGAGAACAACCACCAAAATTGAGGACCGTTTTGTAATTTTGTAATTTGCAATTTACTTACCTTCATTGCTTTCAAGTTTTGTAACAAAAAGACCTTTCATTGGAAGTGTGTTAGGAGCCTCCAATAGGTTACCAAACTTCCATTTGTGTGTAATAATTTTATGCAATTTTTCCTTAGAATAGTGAGTGTTTTGTTGGGAACCTTGAACGTGGTCATCCAAACACTCTTAGGATTCGCCTATTTTACATTTCTTGCTTACTTTCATAGCTTACTTCCTTTACCTTCCATTGTCAAACTGCCTAGATAGCTTTCCTTTTACCAATTAGTGTTTTACCTTATCTTTCACACCTCTTTTAGTGTTTATTTGGCTAGTTTCAACCATAGTTTCTTTTACCTTTTGTTTTCAAACCTCCAACAAGAAAGAGCCACAACTTAGGAACCAACATGAGTCATCATTCATCTAGTGTTAATGGCAAGGGTACTAGTCATAAAGACCCTTTATCTAGAATCTTAGATGAGTTGAGTTCCCTCAAGTTATGGAAAGAAAAACAAGAGAGAAAAGAAAAAGGAAAAAAAAGAGTGGAAGAAATAAGTCAAGATGAAAGAAAGAAAATAAGAGAGGAAGAAAGAAGAAAAATAATGAAAGAAATGAAAAGAGAAAAACATGCCTCCTATAGTAGTCATAACTCTTGCAAGAGCCTAAGTGAAGAACTTCGTGACTATTACGAAGGAAGGCATAGGTCACATCTTAGACCTCACTCCCATAGAAGAGAAAAGGAAAGAAAGCCTCAAGAGGCTAACATTAACCTCCCATACTTCCATGGGAAGGACAATGTAGAGGCTAACTTAGATTGAGAAATAAGGGTAGAGCAACAACTTAAAAAGAAGTCTACTTTAAAATCTTATGGCTCTCACTCTTATCCAAAGAAAGACCAAGGTCAAGGCATCTTAGGGGTGACACCTTCTAATCCCAAAGATGATGAGGGGAAGACAATAGAAAAGCAAGCCCCTAAGGCTAGTATGCAAGAGAAAACTAGCTCTATAAAGTGCTTTAAATGTCTTGGAAGAGGACACATTACTTCTCAATGCCCCACCACAAAAACCATGATTATGAGGGGCCAAGACATTTATAGTAGCCAAGATGAGGCTACTACTTCACCTTCCTCTAGTGAAAGTGAAGAAGCAAAAGGGGAAGAATCTAGTGAAGAAATCTACACCCAAGAAGAAGGACAACCATTAGTGGTTAAAGAGAAGTGTAAGGAGGTAAGTGTCTCCTCCAAGAGTTTAGCTAAGAAGGAAACTCATTTTACAAAAAAGACAAACATTAAAGAAACTTTCCCTCTTAGACAACCTCCACATTTTCTCTTTTGCAAAAAGACACTTGCTAGCATTGCCACACCTCTTGGGCTTGAGTTTATTCCTCAAGTAAAGAAGTTGTTGGATGAGGGTTTGGTTCGCAAGAGCTTAAATCCTTGTGCTTTGTTGGTGCCCAAAATAGGTATTATTAGGCACCAAGTCCCTAAAATAGGTGATATGATGAATGTTTTGAGTGGTGCAACCCTCTTTTGTAAAATCACTCATACACCTAACATCTTCATGGTGTGTGTACATAGAGACCCATTAGGTAGGTTTGTTCTTATTTTTGGTTTTAATACAAACTTAGGTACTCATATGGGAAACCTTAGGTTTCTCATACTTTTTGGTAGGAATAATCCACATGAAAATACATAAAAAGGTATGTTTTATTGCATTACTTTTCTTAATTTTTCATATAGTGATCAAGGGGTTCCCATGAACCCTAAGAGAATAAAGGTCATTCCTGAGTGGCCCACTCCACCAAGTATAAGAAAAATTTGGGGCTTCCATGACTTAACAAACTTTTATAAAAGGTTTGTCCCATATTTTTCTATACTTGTAGCACCACTCATTGAGTTGGTGAGGAACCATGTTCCTTCATGGAAAGATGTCCATGAAAGGGGTTTTCAGACCTTACCTTACTTCAACATACCAAACACCACTAATACATATGTTTTTTTTCTTTTTACAGGTGTGGAGGGAAGGAGCCCAGAGTATGAAGAACCTCAAGATTTGAGGTCAAATCCTTTCCAAGGTGGAGGGAATGATGCAATCCTACCCCGCAAGGGCATTGGATAAAAGACTCCAAGTAGATTGGACCAGAGATCCAAGGGAAGGCCCTAGGGTTCTCATGAGCCTTAGGGTAGATTTTGAGTCCATGGGCTAAGTATGAGCCCGCTTATCTTTGTAAATATTAGAATAGGTTTTTCCTTTGTTTGGGCCTTGTATTTTGGCCATTCTAGTAGTATAGGGTTTTAGCATTGTATTTCGAGGTATTTTGAGTAGTCTTTGTAGTAGGGATTTTTTTTTTGTATTTTCATGTATTTTGCCATGGGGGTGAGCTTAGTTATTATAGGGGGTGTGTAGCTAAGCTCTAGCTTCTCATCTCAATGAGGTGAGCTTAGCTATTAGAGAGGTGTGTGTAGCTAAGCTCTAGCTTCTTTAGGAATCTTCTTAAGGAAGCTTCTCAAGGAGGTGATCTTAGTTATGAGAGGGGTGTGTGTAGCTAAGCTCTAGTTTCTCAAGGAAGTTTTCTCAAAGAAGTTTCTCAAGGAAGTTTTCTCAAGAAATCTTCTCAAGGAAGCTACCTAGTCTATAAATAGAAGCATGTGTAACACTTGTTGTAACTTTGATGAATGGGAGTCTTGTGAGACACAACTCAAAATTCAACTTCTCTCCCTTTTTCTTCCTTCAATTTCGTGCTCCCCCCTCTCTCTTTCTCTCCCTCTTTCTTTTCCTCCATTGAAGCATCCTTCCAAGCTTTTTATCCAAGGCTCATCTTGGTGGTGAAGCTCCTTCTTCCATGGCTTATTCCCTAGTGGATGGCGCCTCCTCTCACCTCTTCTCCTTTGTCTTCCGCTGCATCTCCATGGTGGAAAATCACCATTAAAGGACCTCATTGAAGCTCAAAGATCCAACCTCCATAGAAGCCCCACAAGCAAGCTTCCATCACTTAGCCCGCCATTAATCAATAGCAAACGAAATTGTAGTAGAAAACAAAGAAAACTAAAATTATTCTCCAAAACAAAAAAACTAAAACGAAAGAGAGAGAGCCTAAAACTAGAACCTTGGTGTTGTTATATAGTTCTCAGCCTCAAAGCTTACAAATCTGTTTTAAGTCCAAGCCCATAAATAAAACAGAATCTAGATAAGATAAGATAAGATAAAATCTAGATGAAATAATATCTAGATGAAATAAAATCTGGATAAGATAAGATAAGATCTAGATAAAATAATATCTAGATGAGATAAAATCTAGATATGATAAGATAAAATCTAGATGAAATAATATCTAGATGAGATAAAATCTAGATAAGATAAGATTTGGTAGAATAAAATTGTCTGCTCTCTTCAAGTCCAAGCCCAATTCCGGATTCAAGCCCAATTACTTATAATTCTCCTGAAATTAAATTAAAAACACAAAATCAATCCAGTAGGCCCAAATGATAAAAATGCATAATTAATTTGACAATTAAGTCTAATCAGTAATTAAAATCGTGACAAAAAGGGTTAAGAAATATGAGAAAATGATGACACATTACCTGCCTCCATGGGAACTATATCACAATTAACTTCATCCTTATATGTCCCAATGGAGAAAGGTACCTTCACTTGTTGGTTAACTATCATTTCCCCTTGCTCATTGAGCCATTGAAGTTTATAAGGTTTTTGGGTGGGGAATGATAGTGAGGTTCAACTTGGAAACTAATCTTGTGCTACAACAATTGCAACAAGATCCACTATTCACAATGAGAGAACAAGTTTTATCTAAAATTTTGCATCTTGTATGAAAGATGTTCTCTTTTTGGGATTGAGATAGATCACAAGATTGACCTCCAAGGATCCTTCTAACCATTAAGAGGTCACCTTCTTCATGGGGGTAGACTTCCTCACTAGACTCTTCACCCCTTACATCATCTTCACTTCCACTAGAGGAAGGGGAAGAAGTAGTCTCCTCTTGACTACTATAAATGTCTTGACCCCTCATAATCATGGTTTTCTTTGTGGGGCATTGAGAGGCAATTTAACCTCTCCCAAGACATTTAAAGCATTTAATGTTGCTAGTCCTTTCTTGGGAACTAGTCTTAGGGGTGGATTTCTCTATGGTCTTACCCCTATCTTCCTTAGGTTTTGAAGGTGCAGCCCCCAAAATTCCTTGGGCTTGGTCCTTCCTTGGATAAGAGTGAAAGCCATAAGATTTTGAAGAAGGCTTTCTTTTAAGTTGTTGCTCCACTCTTATACAAAGTTGTACTAGCTCATCTAGGTCCCTATATGGAAGGAGTTCAAACTTATCCCTCACTTCCATATTAAGCCCACTAATGAACCTAGCTATGCTTGTTCTTTCCTCCTCCCTAAGCCCACTAATGAACCTAGCTATGCTTGTTCTTTTCTAAGCCTTTGGATCTTGTCCATAAGCTCCCTTTCATAGTAGGAAGGAATGTGCCTCTTCCTAAGGGCACCCTTAAGATCATTCCAATACTCTACTAGAGGATCCCCATGAATCCTTCGTTCCCTAACAAGGGAAATCCACCAATAGAGGGAATACCCTTGAAAGCTATGGGTAGCCAATGGAACTTTTCTCTCTTCGCTAATATGATGGCAAGCAAAGAGTTGTTCAACCTTCATTTCCCAATCTAAGTAGGCCTCAACATTATCTTTTCCATCGAAATATGGGAGGCTAATGTTAACCTCTTCAGGCCTTCTATCCTTTTCTTTTCTTTGGTAATGATGTTTAGTATGTGAACTATGGCGCCCTCTATAATAGTCGCTAAGTTCTTCACTTAAACTCTTGCAAGATTCATGACTACTATAGGAGGCATGTTTTTCTCTTTTCATTTCTTTCATTATTTTTCTTCTTTCTTCCTCTCTTATTTTCTCTCTTTCATCTTGACTTATTTTTTCCACTCTTTTTTTACCTTTTTCTTTTCTCTCTTGTTTTTCTTTCCACAACTTAAGGGATCTCAACTCATCTAATATCTTATACAAGGGGTCCTTAGGAGTAGAACCCTCACCATTAACACTAGATGAAGAATGAAGACTCATGTTGGTTTCTAAGTGATGGTTCTTTCTTGTTGGGGGTTTGAAAAAAAGGTAAAAGAAAATATGGTTGAAACTAGCCAAAATAAACACTAAAAGAGGTGTGAAAGATAAGGTAAAAACTAATTGGTAAAAGGCAAGCTATCTAGGCGGTTTGACAATGGAGGGTAAAGGAAATAAGCTATGAAAGTAAGCAAGAAATTAAAGTGCAAGAAATGCAAACTAGGCAGATCCTAACCTAAGAGTGTTTGGATGACCTCATTTATGGTTCCCAACAAAACACTAACTATCCTAAGGGAAAATTGCCTAAAATTATTACACACAAATGGAAGTAGGGTGACCTATTGGAGGCTCCCAACTTACTTCCAATGAAAGGCCTTTTTGTTACAAAGTTTGAAAGCAAAGAAAATTGCCAATTACAAATTACAAAAAAAAAAGTCCTCAATTTTGGTGGCTTTTCTTTCTTTTGTGTTTCACTCAATTTGGAGTGCTTCTTATTCCAATAGCTCTTAAGGTGGTTGGCCCCTTGCTTCTTGACTCAAATTCTTCAAGGGATGACACCAATCCTCCTTTCCAATTCCCTATATGGCAACTCACAAACAAGGAAACAAAGAGACAAACAATAACCAAAGACCAAAAAATGAGATGAAAGCTAAACAAAAAGAGTTTTGAAACGACAAATTTTTAAGTATGATTCAACGATTAAAGCAATGAAAAGCACATAAAAGCAAGGTAGGACTCAAAGAGAAACTTAGAATGGCTCTAGAGTAGAGTAAAAAAAAACTAAAAAAAAAGACTCAAGAAGCCTCTAGTTTTGGTATTTGTATTCACAATAATTTTCAATTGAAATTTAAGAACTAGGATTGGTATAAAATAGGCACCAATTATAGAACAAATTTTGAGCCAAAACAACAAGCACACTTCCCTTTCACTTTTTTTTACTTGGACACTGATTTTTCTGCCAACTTGTGTGATTTTTCTTATTTTTCCTTTAATCCAAATCGCTTGGTTATTTTTTTTATAATTTTTTTCCAGATGTCTAGAATATTCAGTAAAAATTTCAGCTAAAAAAACGTAGTGACCAATTCCCAGTAATTTATACAAGTTTGTATGTTCAAGGTGCCAGCACCAGCAATTTCAACCTAGAAATCAAGAGTAGTGTTTATGTTGCTTAAGGCTTAGATAGTTACAATTTGTGTTTGCTTATGCTCAATTATCTTGAATAACACAATTCAAGAGAGCTTAAGACTTATTTGATTCACAAATCCAGCCACAACTCAGCACCACAACTCAACTTCATCATAGGCATCATGTAGGAATCTTAGAAAACAAAAAAGAGTTCAACAACAAGACTACTTCTTGGAATTGATTTAGAACATGTTATGAACTAAATAACATGCATGAATTAGACTCAAAATTCAAAAGATAGGCTAAGAATGACAAGAATACATGAACAAATGTATCTAGAATTCAATAAACAAAATAAAAATTCAACACAAACTTAGAGCATAATGTGACAATTACTATGACTAAACATGACTCTAAGACAACATGGATTAAGTGATTTACACTTAGATTTTTGTGTTTTTTTTTTCTAATCAATATTTTGTAAGAAAATTTAGATCTAAAGGTTCAGCACAAGAATATTATGAATGAGAAATGATAGAACCTAAAATCAACACAAAAACATGATTCAAGAGTAGATCTACAAAATTTGAACCATAGAAATGCAAGAACAAGTGTAGATATAAGATTTAATCGATTTTTTTTAATCTACTCTAAACAGCACCAAACCACAATAAAATGGAGGATGTACATGGATAATAAGATGAAGAACAAGGAATTAAAGAGAATTCACCGAACAAAAAGATAGAGGAAGCAAAAGAACATCACCTAGATGAAGATGCTCTGATACCACATGATGTAAACTCCATTGGAGCTTCTAGGCCTAGGATCTTCTTCATCAATGGATTCCTTTGCTTCTTGGAATATGAATGGCAGCGGAATGGAGAAGGAAGAGAGAGAGGAGATGCCAATTCAAGGAGAAGATGAGTCTAGAAGAAGCTCACCACCATAGGAGGCCATGGATAAGAGCTTGGAGGAAGAAGGAGATGAATGAAGGGAGAGGGAGAGAAGAGCACGAAATTTTGTGCTCTAAAAGAGCTCTGAAATCTGAAGTTTAATTTTCAAATGATCAAATTTCAAAAAAATGCACACACATGACCTCTATTTATAACCTAAGTGTCACACAAAATTGGAGGGAAATTTGAATTTCAATTCAAATTTCACTTGAATTTGAAATTGAATTTGTAGAGCCAAACTTTGGAGCCAAAATTTCACTAATTATGATTAGTGAATTTTATTTATTGTTTAGCCCACTAATCCAAGATCAATTCCAAGATTCTCCACTAAGTGTGCTTAGGTGTCATGAGGCATGTAAAGCATGAAGGACATGCATAAAGTGTGACTATATGATGTGGCAATGGGGTGTAGTAAGCAAATGCTCACCTCCCCCTCTAAAATTTAATTGGATTGGGCTACTACCAATTCAATTAAATTTATTTTCAACCACACACATCAAATATTCACTTAGTGCATGTGAAATTACAAAACTACCCCTAATACAAAAACTAGTCTAGGTGCCCTAAAATACAAGGGCTGAAAAATCCTATATTTCTAGGGTACCCTACCTACATTATGGAGCCCTAAATACAAGGACCAAAATTAATGAAACCTTAATCTAATATGTACAACGAAAAGTGGGCTCATACTTAGCCCATGGGCTCGAAATCTACCCTAAGGCTCATGAGAACCCTAGGGCCTTCTCTTGCATCTTTGGCCCAATCTTCTTGGAGTCTTCTATCCAATGTCCTTGAGGGTAGGATTGCATCAAGATGGTTCAAGGAAATTTTCCCTAAATTTGGGGGAGTTAACCGCGATGTAAAGTGGAAGGCAAAGCACATCAGCACACACAACAAATAAGTTGTGTTAAAAAAAAATAAAAAAAATAAAAAAGAAGAGGAAAAAAAAAAAGCAATCAAAGAAAGTGTGTGTTGTTGTAATAAGGTCAAATACAAGTTAAAGTGAAAGGCTAGTGAATAAGCTAATTGTATTGAAAAGACTACTTGGATAAGTTTGGGATTTGTGCTCTCTTAGAATCCAAGCCTTTCAATCCTAGAAAAACCAATTATTTTTGTAGCCAAGCCTCACTACAAGCTTGTGAAAGTCCTTCTGATTCTGTTTATGCATTTCTGACTTTATGGCTTGAGATGAAGTTCAAAGATTGGACCTCTTGCTAGTTGTTGTTGATGAATAACTTAAACACTTGTGCTTGAGTGAAACAGTAGCCGTGAGACTGTGGTTTAAGCTATCTTCCTTGATATCTGTCTTATGCCTAACTTCAATTAATTGTGGACATACATCATGTTCTTCTCTTTGAATAACTACATGCTTTGTGAAAGACAAGTGATGAGGGCATTTTGCTTCATTCTATTATCATGCAATCAATAGTTTTTGTTACATACACCTTTGTACATAGTCATTGCATATTCTTGTCACTTGGGGACCAGCGAGCAGTTCTTTATTTGCTTGAGGACAAGCAAAATTGTAAATTTGGGGGAGTTGTTAGTCGATGAATATGACTAACTTTTGTGTAATAAATTTGTGCAAATTGTATCTAAGTCCTCCCATTTATGGTTATTTTGTAGTGTTGTAATTACTTTTTGTTAAATATAGGTAATAAGTACTTAGTACTCCCATTTTGTGTATTTAATAATCATTTCCTTTCAATTTTAGGTTAATTAGGCAAGTTTATGAAGTGCTGATTTTTAGCTTCTCGCTAAGCCAATCTTTCGGTTTAGCGAGCCATCTGCTGAGCGCACCACTCTTGCGGCTGAGTGCGAGGAAGAATCTGGAAGAAGGATGAGCTGGACACATGCACTAAGCGAGAGCTCATCCTGCTAAGCACACCACTTGCATGCATCCGCTAAGCGAGAAGACGGACGCTAAGCCGAAATTCACTTATGCACTCTAAGCGAGCCAGAGTTGCGCTAAGCGCGCAAGCACCAACAAGGCCACCTATTTGAGCCTCAAATCAGAAATGGAAGGGGAGTTTGGGTTTTTTCCTTGAGCTTCTGTGTTTTTAGAGATTTCTAGAGAAAGAAAGGTCCTAGTTCCAGAGAGTTTTTAGAGCTTTTGTTGTGCGAAGACTGGCAGAGAACTGAGCTTGAAGAGGAAGCCATCCTGAGAGCATGAGATGAGTCTATGAGTGATTGTGAGGTTCTAGAGGTGGAGGAGACATCCCCACTACTTGTATTTCTTCAATCCTTCATTTTTCTCTTCTCTTTCTTGTAAAGGAAGCTTCCCAGATATGGAGAGCTAAATCCTCTGTTGATTCTTCCTCATAAGTACTTAATGTAAATACCTATATATCTATTTAATGATGTTTTATGTGTTCTCTATGTTATCAGTACGTCATTTCAGTGTACTTTTGCCTTGATCATGTACATGCATGCTTTGTTAGGATCATTCAATAGTGGAAACTGGTCTGATTCTTAGAACTTGATAGGACAGGGCAAGTTTATCATATTATCACGAGGGATCGGGGTACGGTAACCTAGTTGTTTGTATGTTTGTCTTAATGCGGTTCTGGTCGAGTTTAGTCCAACAACAGGAACCTGAGGTCGATGCTTGATCAGGGTTAGGCTAGACTATCACGAGGGATCAGAGTTTAGCATTTCAGGAGACACCATAGAACACATGAGCATTGTTAAGTAGAAAATATCCTTATAGCATCGGCATCTAATAGGAAGACCAACATGTTGTCTACTTGTCTTTACACATCATTACTCACGTGATTTTCCTTTTTAATAGTTAGTTTACATACCTGTTCATACTCCACACATATCTTTTCATACTAGACACCTATTCAATGAATATAGTTTTACCAAGTAACACAAGTTCCCCGAGAGTTTGATACTCGGTTCTTACCGTTTTATTCTACTTGCGCGATTCGATGCACTTGTCGGGCTCGACTAGTAATCGATTACAAACATTGAGTAATTGATTACAAGATTTAAAATTCAAATTTCAAAACCCTTTTGAAAAACTCATTTGAAAACTTGTCTTCTGGTAATCGATTACCATGATTTTGTGGAATATGTCTCCAATGAGCAAGGCTTCCAACTCCAAGAATCCAAAGCATCCCTTTGTACATGAGAATTTTCTAAACAGCTTTGTAATTGAAAAATAAGTTGTTTCTCCCACTTGAAAGTGTCTCTCCTCCATTGTAGCTTCCAACACCACATCGCATCCCTCCACTCATCGAAATCCCCTACAACTCCCTTTTTTTGTTCCGAGATTAGGAATAATATAAGGAACATAAATGCTAACTCATCTTATTCACCCACTCGTCTTTCCAAAATCTTATTATATCCTCATTCCCTATTTTTCATTCAATCCCATCTTGGAACCACCTAGAACTACTTCTTCTTCCACACACTTTCTTTAAGTCTATCCACCATATACAATCCAGCAAAAAAGCTCACTCAAGACCTTTCCATCTCTACTTCCCTATAAGTGTCTATCGCAACCTATCTCACGACGGGACGACGAAGGCAAAATGGATAAGCCAAAGCATTCGTCTCTATTAGTCGGTCAATACGACTAACTTTTGTGTAAAAAACTATTGTAAATTGTATACAACTCCTCCCATGTATAGTTGTTTCTGGTAGTATTGTAATTACTTTTTGATAATTTAGGTAGTAGGTACTTTGTATCCCAGTTTTGTGTATTTAATGATCATTCCACTTCAATTTCAGGTTAAATAGGCAAGATTGGTGAAGTGCAGATTTCTTGAACTCGCTAAGCCACTCATCTTCTGGCTAAGCGCATCATCCGCTAAGCGCCCCAACTGATGGCTAAGCGCATGGAAAATTCTGGAAGAAGAATGAGTTGTATAGAGGTGCTGAGTGAAAGCCAACTCGCTAAGCGCACCATCTTCACCTTCAGGCTGAGCGAGTATGGCTGGCGCTAAGCCAGAAGTCACTTACGTGTGCTAAGCAAGCTCATCTTCTGCTAAGCGTGCGCCACCGACAGGATTGCCTATTTACGCTGAAATCACAATTTCTGAGGGTGAGTTGGGTTTTTTGAGAGTTTTTGACTGTGGAGAGACTGGAAGAGAGCTGAGCTTGACAAGGAAGCCACCTTGCTGAGCTTTGGAGGAGATTTTGAGAGATTAAGAGGTTTCTAGAGGTGGAGGAGACATCCCCACTACTTGTATTTCTTCTATCTTTCATCCTTTCTTCTCATTGTTGTAAAGGAAGTTTCCCTGCTATGGAAAGCTAAATCCTCAGTTGGTTCTTCCTATGGGGTACTTGATGTAAATATTTGTATATCTATCTAATGATGTCTTATGTGTTCACTGTGCTATCAATACTTAATTCTAGTGTGCCTTTGCCTTGATCATGCACTTGCAAGCTTAGTTAGGGTCACTCAACATTGGGAAATGGTTTGATCTTTAGAACTTGATAGAACAGGGCTATCTTTAGAATAGGACTATTCGTTGCGGTAGAGGTTGGGCTAAGCGAGCCTAGTTGCTAAGCCCATATAACTTAGTCAAATTTTGTAAGTGTTGCTCGCGCTAAGCGTCGCCCCCGTGGGCTAAGCGCTATTCGTTGCGGCATGCATAAGGCTTAGCCAGCACTGCTCGCTAAGCCATTGTTTGAAATAAAAGTGCTCTGGGCTAAGCGAGTGCCTATCTCGCTAAGCCTATTATGCAAAGAAAATTTTTTTGTCATGACTGGCTAAGCGCAACCCTGTTGTGCTAAGCCAAGGTGTTATTTTTCCTAAGGCGAGCTAAGCGAGCTGCGTCTCACTAAGCGCACGTTGCCAATTTTAGTTTTTATTTTGTTTCAATTTTGATAACTTCTAGTCTAATAAACTAATGGGTTCTTTTTATTGTATATGGCATCCAGGAAGAGGAAGAGCACTACTTCCAGACCTCAAGCTTAGTACGATACCAGGCGATTCCATTCTTTGGATGCTTGGAATAGATACACCGATAACATTCTTGGCCAGAATATCCTTCTGGAGAAAAATGTGCAGATTTATCATACTAAGTTTGACGAGTTTAAAGTGGAATTGGAGAGGCGTAATCTACACAAATGCCTCGCCAATCTCCAAGATGGAAGCATAGATGTAGCTGTGGTGAAGGATTTTTATGCTAATTTATACACCACAGAGGATCAATCACCCAAGCAAGCCAGAGTACGAGGACACCTGATCAAAATAGATGCAGACAGCCTGAATGAGTTCCTTCAGACTCCAGTGGTATTAGAGGAGGGGGAATCTTTACCCACCTACACTAGATTTTGCAGGTTGAGGACTAATCCTCAGGAGATTGAAGCCAGGCTCTGTATTCCCCACAAGTGGTTTGTTTTGAATGCTGAGGGCCAGCCATGGAAGCTTCTCAGAAAAGATCTGATGACACTGGCCCAGACATGGAGTGTCTTCTCTTACTCTAACCTAGCTTCCACATCCCATACCTCATATTTAAATATAGATAGAGCTAGGTTGGTCTATGGCTTGGTGACCAACATGGACATGAACATCGGAGCCCTTATCTCAGGTCAGATTTCTTCTATTGCTCAGAGTAACTCCTCTAGGCTCGGATTTCCAGCCTTGATCACTGCCCTATGTAGAGCTAGAGGAGTTACCTCTGATAGTCTGACCTATGAGAGCCTGAGCCTGGCCATTAACTTGGCCTACATTAAGAAAAATTGTTGGAATGCGGATGATCTAATAGTAAACTTCAGAGGGGCAAGGAAGTCAAGGGTTCGACCAGCTGATGTTCCTTCTTCTTCTTCTACTCTACCAGCTCCTTCCACTTCTGCTACTCCTACACCAGCTCCTCCAGGCTCATCTACCCAGGACTCTTAGAGCTTTGAGTCCATGCTTCAGAGTCTTCATCAAGGACAGATTTTATTAATGCAGAGCTTGCAGGTTGTAGCTCCTCCATGATCCATTCTGACAATGGAGCAGTTTTTAGAGAAGATATCCTGGCCAGGAACCTTGCCTTCTTTTGTGAGGAAAGATGGAGGTCCCAGTGCTCAGGTACCTCAGCAGGTACAGGATGCATCTTCAGAGGCCACCATCCCTGAGCCATTCATTTTTTAGGCAAGCAAGTCACAGGTAAGGCAGGAGGTTGCTACTCCAGAGAGATCACCATAGATTTCAGCAGATCCACCCTCTCCAGTGGTGGATCAATCTTCTCTTTAGAAGCCAGTAGACCCTCCTACATCAGTGCATGAGATGCCATCAAATCCTTCTACTCCATTACTTGATATTCTAGAGAACCCTGCCACACCAGCCCTGGGACTGATGACCATTCCTCCAGCCACTCCTGTGCTACATTTGACAGATGAGGAGGATACTCAGGATCAAGAAACCCAGCAGGATGACCAGTCACTGGAGTTTTAAATTCATGTTCTTGTTTTTTTATAAATATTATAATTATGATGCTTTTATACACTTGTTTTTTTGTGTGATATGGGTTTATATTTATGTTTACATACTTTTTGATTATGGATAGTAGTATGCATGTCTTGAAGCATACTGAACAGTTTGACTTGATTATCTGAGTATGCAGTGCAAACATAATTATTTTTTTTGTGAAATTGGTGTTGTGAATTGATTGCATGAAAGGGTGAAGCATATGCTGAAATCATGAGTTTTGAATGAGCATGTATGTTAGATGACAAAGAACAAGAAAGTAGGCTCGCAATTAGAAATGTTACTCAGTAGACAGATTGATTGAGAAAGAAAATCTTGAACCATAACCCAGTGAGAGTGTGAACTTAATTATTGAGAGAACGACTAGCATAGAGCAATGACTTTTGTATCAATCTCTGAATTTTAGAATGAAATGCATAAATGTGGATATGATGAAGGCCATTATTGTTGTATATACAAGCCACTTGACCAAAAGCTTACCTGTTTATCAATGATGATATCATTTTCACCCATCTTTGGGCTGAATTGTAATTGTCAAATTCAACCTTGAGCTTTGAAATATCATCTCCATTTACCTTACTTTGGTTTTAGGAGAGCACATTGGTTTAAGACAATTTTGCCCCGAATTTGGGGGAGTTTGTTGGATGGATAACTTTAAAGGTAAGAAACTACAGCACACACAGCAAATTAATAAAATGTTATGTGTTTTAAAAAAAAAGACAAAAAAGAGAAATTCAAATAAGTGTGTGTGCTGTTAAAACAAAGTCAAGTGAAAGGCTGGTGAATGGGCTAAGTGGATTAAAAAGACAAATTGGGTAAGTCTAGGATATGTGCTCTCTTAGAACTCAAGCTTTTGCATCCTAGAAAAACCAATATTTTTGTAGCACAGCCTCATTACAAGCCAATAAAAGTCCTTCTGATTCAATTTGTGTATTTCTGACTTTATGGCATGAGATGAAGTAAAAAGATTGGACCTCTTGTTAGTTGTTATTTCTAAATAGCTTAAACACTTGTGCATGAGTGATACAGTGGCCGTGAGACTTTGGTTAAGCATCTTTTCATGAAATTTGTCTCTTGCCTAGCTTCATTTAGTTGTGTTTCTTACTAACATGTTCTCTTCTCTGAAAAATTGCATGCCTTGTGAAAAGCAATTGATAAAGACATTATGTTTCATTTGTTATCATATGATTAATATTTTGTGAACCACACACCTTTGTACATAATCACTACATGTTTTGATCACTTGGGGACCAATGAGCTATTCTTTATTTGCTTGAGGAAAAGCAAAACTGTAAATTTGGGAGAGTTTGTTAGTCGGTCAATACGACTAACTTTTGTGTAAAAAACTGTTGTAAATTGTATACAACTCCTCCCATGTATAGTTATTTCTAGTAGTATTGTAATTACTTTTTGATAATTTAGGTAATAGGTATTTGTATCCCAGTTCTGTGTATTTAATGATCATTTCACTTCAATTTCAGGTAAAATAGGCAAGATTGGTGAACTGCAGATTTCATGAACTCGCTAAGCCACTCATCTTCTGGCTAAGCGCATCATCCGCTAAGCGCCCCAACTGATGGCTAAGTGCATGAACAATTATGGAAGAAGGATGAGCTGTATAGAGGCGCTGAGCGAAAGCCAACTCGCTAAGCGCACCGTCCTCACCTTTAGGTTGAGCGAGTGTGACTGGCGCTAAGCCAGAAGTCACTTATGTGCACTAAGCGAGCTCATCTTCCGCAA
This sequence comes from Glycine soja, assembly GCF_004193775.1. Lineage (NCBI taxonomy): Eukaryota > Viridiplantae > Streptophyta > Magnoliopsida > Fabales > Fabaceae > Glycine > Glycine soja. Next base: position 69,082 of record NW_021144463.1, read on the forward strand.
AGCACACGTCCACCGACAAGATTGCCTATTTAAGCTGAAATCACAATTTCTGAGGGTGAGTTGAGTTTTTTGAGAGTTTTTGACTGTGGAGAGACTGGGAGAGAGCTGAGCTTGACAAGGAAGCCATCTTGCTGAGCTTTGGAGGAGATTTTGAGAGATTGTGAGGTTTCTAGAGGTGGAGGAGACATCCCCACTACTTGTATTTCTTCTATCTTTCATCTTCTCTTCTCATTGTTGTAAAGGAAGCTTCCCTACTATGGAAAACTAAATCCTCAGTTGGTTCTTCCTATGGGGTACTTGATGTAAATATTTGTATATCTATCTAATGATGTCTTATGTGTTCACTGTGCTATCAATACTTAATTCTAGTGTGCCTTTGCCTTGATCATGCACTTGCATGCTTAGTTAGGGTCACTCAACATTGGGAAATGGTTTGATCCATAGAACTTGATAGGACGGGGCTAGCTTATCATATTTTCACGAGACATCGGGGTACGGTGTAACATCCTGGAAATTTCTACCCGGAATTTTTTGAAAACAATGTATTTTAAATGATTATATATATGTAAGTATTATTCAGTGTATATGCATATATGTTCTTGATAGAAGTAGGAATAGTGGGGGCAAGATATGCGGGTTAGGCTAATTAAGGAAGAGAAATCCATAACTAGGAGGTTATGGGTTAGTTCTTAATTAATTAGTCTAAAAATCATTGTTTTGCGTGCGACTTAAAACTTAACAAAACCAACCTCTAAACCACGCTCGGGGTTTTATTCTGAGCGTTTTGGTATATATATTGCCTACTTTCGAAAACTGGCCCCGACGGACGCAGAGAAACGTGAGGAACTGGAACCAGAGAAATGGCACGCAAACCGAGGTAGGATTTTAGCGTTTCAAAGGTCAGATTTTTCTCACTTTCTGTGGCTGTGTATGAGTCACAATCAAAAGAGAAAGTGGGCCCTTTTTGCTCCACTCAAATGGAGACATGTGGCATAGCTTAAATAAAATAATAGGAAAAGAGAAAACTTTTTTTTAAAACCAAAAAGTTGTATTCTCTCTCCTCACTCAGCCCCAAAATTTCAGAAGCCTTTTTCCTCTCTCTCTCACGTTGCCATTCTCTTCTCCTTCATTCTCCATTGAAGCTCCAAACAAAGCTTCAACCTTTGGTGCCCATTTCTGCTCCAAATCGTGAAAGGAGGGCATTTTCGGAGTCGCGAAGCGCATCTCTACGTGTGAGACTTTGAAATTTCAGGTTTGGGTAGACTTCTTTCCCTCTTGAATTTCGTGGATATGGGGTTTTGGGAGATATGATGGGTAGTCTTGCTAGGTTTCTGCTTCGTGATAGTTATTTGTGAAGAAATTTGTTGAAAGCATGTTGAACTTGCCATGTTTGGATGAGTTAAGCTTACCCATTCAGTTTTAGGGTTTTTATGATGATGCTTGTGATGTTTATGTGCTGAAATTGCTTATGGAAAACTGTTAGAGATGAAGGGTAGAGTTAACCTAGGGTTAGAAAGTGAGAATGTGGTGTTATGGGTGGAAAAAGAGTGAGGCTTTGAGAGTTGGAAGGTTAAATCTGGATTCTGTGATAAATGGAGGTTAAAATGAGTTAATCCTAGCTTGAAATGTCATTTAGGACTTATGAGAAAGCTTGGGTTGTGCTAGAGAGAAAAACAAATGACCAAAGTGAACAAAGAGCCATTTCTAGGGTAAATTTGGGTGTTGAGGAGTCAAATTTTGATTCGGTGAAATTTTAGGTGTAAATCCAGTTGGCACAAGTTTAAATTGATGTTATGGACTTGTGTGAGGTGAGAGTTTGCTTCAAATTTACCTCATTCTCAATTTCACTTCTCAAACCTAGAAAATCCATTAAATTGAGGGGTATTGGACACCTAGATTTTGTGTTGCTGTGTTTTGAAGCTTGACTTTGGTTTAGACATGATTGATACATGATTTGGGACTTGTAGGATTTGATTTGGGCAAGATTGGATGAGGGGAAGTGTGGTTTTCGAAATCTGCACTTTATGCAGAATTTTGTTGTGAAATTGTGCAGCAGAATTTTGCATAAGTGCAGAAAAATGCTATGTTTTGCTGGTTATGGAAAGAGTAGTGCAGAATCTGTTCTGGATGTTTGCTAGCAGATCCCAACGGTCAAAATGTATGCATATGTACTAGAGACTTCCAGTAAAATTTTCGAGTCGCTCCAACGGTTAACGAATTGGAACGAAGGAAATGTTACTGGGGTCTTTAAGTGGGAAAAGCTGTGATTTTGGTTGGTGTTTTGGGCAGAGTTTTCTGCCTTTGCCCTGTTTTCTTGGCTGTGATAGTTTGTGTTGTTTGAATGTTGAATTACTTGGATGTTGGGGAAGCTTGGGAGGATTGATGTGGACCCGGTGTTGAGAGAAACGAGGATATGGGCTACGTGGGAGTACGTGAGCTCAGTTGGAGGTGGGCAACAGGGGATGGTGGGTTTATGCGCGATTTGTGGATGTGGAAAACTTGTTGTGCACCATCGCCCGACCGCCACCTAGTACCACATGTGATGGGTACCCCATAATCCTACAAGCTTGAGATGAGGAAGTGTAGAAGAGTGAAACTTCCTGCTTTTATTTCGTTGACCACAGAGTGGTACCTGGAGATATGTCGCGGGGGTCAGGAGACCTTGGGGACGTCAGGTGGGGTGCTATTGCCCAAAACCAAGCTTGAACAATCCCGACCCAACCCGGGCATAGTCAGTCAGTGAGAACCTGTGATGTACCTAAACAGGCGAGCTCCTGGCAGTCAACAGATAAAAGGAACAAAACCACAAAGCAAGGAGGCTTGTGTGGTGGCTGGCCAGCTGTGAACTTTGATTGATATATGGGATATGGGCTCTGGTAATCGATTACCAAGGGTGGGTAATCGATTACAAGGCTTAAAAATGAAGACAGGAGGCTAAGATGGTCTCTGGTAATCGATTACCACGGGGTGTAATCGATTACCAGGCTTGAAAACGAGGTCAGAAAGCTATGAGGGCTTCTGGTAATCGATTACCAAGGGGGTGTAATCGATTACCAGGCTTAGAAATGAAGGTAGCAGGTTGTGGAGGCCTCTGGTAATCGATTACCAGTCTGTGTAATCGATTACACAGAGGAATGGGTCACTGGTAATCGATTACCAGGTATGTGTAATCGATTACACAGTGCCTTTTTCAGGTTTTCATGTCCTGAAGCTGTGTGATTCGAGTTTGGCCTCTGGTAATTGATTACCAAGGCTGTGTAATCGATTACCAGGGATGAAAAACCTTGAGATACCCCTTTTACTTGCATGTAGTGGTTAAGAGAAGCATTGTGCGGCGGCATAGTTAGATTCTTGTGAAAGAGTCTACCCCTTTCTTTTCTTTCTTGTAGATCGTGATGGCGGCGCAGCTAATCCATGATCGAGTGGAGATGGAGTGCCTAGAGGGAGCTTGGGAGACCCTCGAAGGCAACACGAGGTGCCGATTTCGGGGCACGATTCTATTTACGGCTACTTCATTGGTGCATCCAGACGAACCCGCGCGTACGCTTCAGCGCACTGTGGAGTGGATACTACCCACGCCTACACCATATCGTCTAGTGGAGCCAGTCCAAGTGATCGAGGTGACGTCATCCGAGGAAGACCCCGAGGAGGATCTTGAGGAGCTACCTCTTGAGCCTGCTGTGGATGCTCTTGACTTTCTAGAGGGTGATGAGGATCCCCTTCCTGAGGTGGATTCTCCCGAGGACGTCATGTCGGCATTTGAGGCAGACTCTACGGAGGATAGTGGCCCTGGAGAGATGGCAATCAGCGGAGGCTCTTCATCCTAGTGGACAGCTCTTCGGACTAGTTTTATATACTTTTTGAGGGTGGGTGTATCTAGGACTGACTGTTAGGTTTACTCTTTTGTTTTGTATGGGTAGACCTGTTGTATAGGAATTTGATAATTGTATACATGTGGCTGAAGCCACCACTGTGGACACCTTTGCTCTGGATGACACTATGTATTTTGTAAAACTCTCATATTTTGGACAGCTTTAAATGATGAATGTGTTTATGATCAATCTTGTTACTCGAAAAGAAAGCATTAGCAAATTTATTTGTAAAAGAGTTTATCGACCGTATTTTATTCTTTTATTTTCACGTGACGACCTAAAGTAATAGCTGGTACATTCTTCCTTTTGAAACAGCAAAATAGTTTAGAGATTATGAGCGGTAAGAAAGAAATGACTCCGAATAGAGTTGTGAACTGGCCATTCAGGACTCTATAGTGAGGATTTTCCTTCTAAACCTAGTTATGGTGAAAAGAGAAAGGAATGAAAAAGAAAAAGAAGAAAAAAAAATTACCATGGTTTTGTTAATTAAATCATTACTATTAAACCAATCATTATTTTGGGGACGCCACATACGGTAACCTAGATTTTGTTATGTTATGTCTTAATGTGATTCTAGTTAAGTAGTCCAACAAGAGGGATTTGAAGACGACGCTTGATTAGGATTAGGCTAAACATGCACGAGACATCAGGTTTTAGTAGTCCAGGAGACAACATAGAACAGAGGAATATTGTTAGGTAGAGAACATCCTTAATAACATTAGTCCACCCTGTAGGAAGACCAACAAGTTGTCTATCTGTCTTCCCACACCACTACTCACGTGATTTACTTTTGAATAGTTTAGTTTGCATACTTGTCCATACTAGACACCAAACTTTCATCCAAAGACACTTATTTACTGAATCACAGCTTTACCAAGTAAAACAAGTTCCCTGAGAGTTTGATACTTGGTATTCACTTACCGTTTTATACTACTTGCGCGATCCGGTGCACTTGCCGGCCGTCGAACAGTCTCCAAGGGAGAAAATGAGCGGATTCACCACCAATGTTTATTCAAGGAAAACGTTAGAAAACCTAAAAAAACAGGTCTGCGAATTTTGAAAATAAGGCGGTTCGGGAGTTGTTTATGCATAGGGAAGGTATTAGCACCCCACGCGCCCGTCAGAAGGGATGGCAGCCTTTAATCGAGTGTGTGCAACGTGACTTCAGAATTATTTACTTTTCCCTTTTTATATTTTTTTAGGGGGTCGACAAGGGTGTTGCCCTTGCTCCTACAATTCCTCAGGTGCGATGAGAAATTTAGACCAACGTAGTTATTTAAGTCTGAAAGCTTGTGTCTTGAGTTGGTTTTATGCTTTAGAAAGATTCATTTTAATTACGAACAAAGAGTTGTTTAAGGCGTTGGACCTTGAAACGATGTTTTAAATTTTGAAAAGCAGAGAGAATCGTTAAGGCATTGGACCTTGGAATGATCTCTAGTGATATTTGATGAAATGAAGTTGGTTATGAGTTGGTTTTATCTTGGTTTTGTTTATTGACTTTCAATCTTTTTAAGGACAATTTTACTGCACTAGTGATCGGTTAAGATTGATCTTTACAAAGAAAAAGAGATTGTCGATGATAGACGAAGAAGATGAATGTGCACATAATAACAAGGAAGACCCCTAAGGGTACATAGATCACATTCAAGTCTTAAAATAAAACTAACCGACGGTCGCACGAAGAACACCAAACAAGGAACGATGTAGGGATCGGTCACAGTCGTGATTCGGTAGCGCCTCGGCTTTGTTTCCTCTTCTTTCTTCTTCTTCTTTCTCTCTTCTCTCAATTCTCTCAACTTTTGAGCCATGGACCCCTTAAAACACCCCTAGGAAGCCTATTTATAGGCAAAGGGTCACTTTGGGGCAATTACAGCTCGCCCAGGCGAGCTGAAACTTAACCCTGAAGAAGTGAGCTCACCCAAGCGAGCTGGTTTCTTCACCATGAAGCTATTTGGTGGCTCAGGCGAGCCATAGGCTAGCCTGGGCGAGCTAGGGTCTAGGAAAACTAAGGAAAAGACCCTTTTGCCCCATTTTTTTTTTGTATTTTTTGCATTTTTAATCAAAACACTGAATGATCATCTACTTCGCACTATAACTGGCATTCAACGTCATAAGTCGACTAGCAAGGATCAAAAGATCAACGAACGATAGTCCCCGGATGAAATTAGGGTATTACAGTGTCTCATTAAACCTATATAAGTTTTTCACTCCCAAACCTCCCATCTCCTTACTTTTACAAATATCCTCCCAATGTCCCCATGGGATTTTTTTACTCTCATCATCCCCTCCCCACAAGAACCTTATTTGGATTTCCACAAGAATTTTCCACATTTCTTTTGGCATTTTATAAAAGGAGAAGTAAAAAAACATAGAGATGACAACACATAATTGATTAGGCAAATCCTTCCCACAAAAGAAATATGGTTGTGTTTCCAAATAGACAATTTCTTAGAGAAATTTTGAATAACGGGTTGCAACATCTCCTTCCTCCTTGGATTTTCCCCAATGGGTAAGCCAAAATATGTGAATGGTAGATTAAGACCCTTGTGACATTTAAATTCTTGTGTGGGGCTCCCTTTCACCAACATCGATGCCCAAGAAGACTCTAGACATCCCTTTATCCACATAATTCACCTCTCTTAGAAACTTAATCTATGAAACATGTAAAGAAGAAAATCCCATGCTACGGAATCGTATGCCTTTTCAAAATCAACCTTGAAAAGAAAGCTAGGTTTTTCCTCCTTTTTGCATCATCTACTACTTCATTTGCCATGAACACACTTTGTAAAAGTTGTCTCCCCTCGAGGAAGGCACTTTGGCACAGATCTATTACCTTCCCAAGTACTTCCTCATCCTATTTGCTAGGACCTTTGCCAAAATTTTATATAAACATCCCTCCAACGATATAGGTCTAAATTGGCCTAAACTTTAGGCGAAATCACACTTAGCTACCAAAGCTATGAAGGAAGAGTTAATACCTCTTGGAAGTCACACATGAATCTCAAAATATCTTCAGCTACTCTCAAAACTCCTTGATAAAGTAAAAGTTGAAACAGTTGGGATTGGGAGTACTCTTTGAACCATCACAACCCTAAATAGCTTTTTACACCTCTTCTTCCTCAAACACCGCCTCTAACAAAGAATTATCTTCTATTAAGATTTGTTTGAAAGCAACTCCATCAACCTTGGGTCTATATAAATTGTCCTCCTTGAATCTTTTTTCAAAAAAAACATTCTCCACTTCCTCTTTTACTCTCCCCGGGTCTTCCACCCCCTCCTCATCAACATCCATACCTTTCAACAAACTCTTCCTTCTTCTCCAATTTATTATAGAGCGAAATAGCTTTGAATTGCAATCTCCCTCCTTGATCCATCTCACCCTTGACTTTTTAAGAAGCAAAGATTCATTGAATTTTTCGACCTTCCAAAGATCTTCTTGAAGTTGGAGTCTCCTCTTGGAACTTTCCTCATCCAAGCTTCCAAGTTCTTCCAAAATGTCTAGCTCATTCATTTCTTTCACTATTAATTGTTGCTTCCTTTGTGTCATACCAAACTCCTCCAAATTCCATTTTCTCAAGGAAACTTTAACCCCTTTTAATTTCTCTTTAAACACATATGCTCCTCCCCCTCTACATTTTGGCTCCTCCAGGCTTCCATCACAATCTCTTTAAGGCCACCATCATCAAACCAACCATTGAGGACCTTAAATGGTTTAATTCCGCAATCAATAAGGTTGTCCTTAACCAAAATCAAACAATGATTTGAGAGGATAAGACATTCTGAACTAGCAAAACTCTCCACCAATTTCGTCCCAAGTCACACATATATATAGGCCTTTGATGGCCATTCAAAATCCAAATGATAAGATGTGACTGTTGGCTATATTCCTTGAAAATCCTCTCTGGTAATCGATTACACAGTTATTTTTCTTGAATAGTTGTGACTCTTCATTTAAAATTTGAATTCCCAACGTTCAGAGTCTCTGGTAATCGATTACATATGATGTGTAATCGATTACACACTTTCATGTGCCTTGGTAATCATTACATGTATTGGTAATCGATTACATGTGCCTTGGATGACTTGAAACCTTTTCATTTTGAGGAAAGTCTTGATCTTGAAGAAATATTGAATAAAGGCTTTGTTTGTTGAAACAATCTTGTATTAATCTTGAAGCAAATGAGCCTTGTTTGATTCTTCTTTTGACATCATCAAAAATCATGTATACATACATTCACACTTTCGACAACTCACTTAGCGAGACATGCGCGCTAAGCGCAATTCCAACCCGAGAAGGAAATTCGCTTAGCGAGACAAGCACGTTAAGCGCAATTCCAACCCGAGGAGGTAATTTGCTCAAGCGCGTTAACCCTTTCTTTTGTGGTTTCTTTGAGGTAACCATGATTTCTATGCCTTTCTCCGAGTTAGTTTGAGTTTTTATTAGTATCTCTTGTGATTTGGGCACTCTAATAGGATGTTTTTACGCTTCCTTTGAAAAATCCTTGAAAATGAGACGTTGTAAAAGTTACCATTTTATAAAATTGATGTTGTTTTCGTGACTTTCGTTGAGCCCCGATCATATTGGCGAGATCGGAATTTCAAAATGACGTCTTTGTGATGTAGACCCCAAAACACCCCTTAGCCCCTTTTTAAGTTGACAAGGGTATTCGATCCTAGATGTTGATATTAACCTTGTTTTTAAAATCTATACTAAATTGTCTTCGATTTGGTATATCAAGCACTGCGTTTGGACCGACGGATGTGAATAGGAGAGACCTCCGAGCAACGCTGAAAGGAGCTGACGAAGAGATATCAATAAGTAAGAGGAGTTTATTTTGGTTTACCGCTTTGATATCGTAGTTGAGGTCAGGGAACCCAACTATGAGGATGTATGTTTGTCCCTGTTGCATCCTGGTTTTCAAGAAAAATTGTGTTTTTGACTAATGGGATGTGGTTTATTTGTTATTGATGATTGAAATTGTGAATGATATTGTTGTTGTATGAGACTTATGTTGTTTGAGGACCTAAATAATGAGTGTGAATCCCATGCATGAAACTTATATGTATATATGTGGAATGCGATTACTAATGATATTGATGTCTATGGTAATGATGATATAAGATGATGTTAATGTTTATGGTAATGTTAATATGAAATGATATTGATAATGATGATGATATTATTAGATGATGTCGATGTTGATAATATCATCGAGATAAGATGATGTTGATGTTGATAATATCATTGAGATGAGATGATGTTAATGTTGATGATGATATTGAGATAAGATGATGTTGATGTGATAATAACATTAACATGGGATGATGTTGATGTTGATAATGTCATTGTGATGGATGTATGTTGTGTATGTACATGGGGGATACAATGACCAAGTTGGATATCCCTGGTGGGGGAAATAGAGTGGTTAAAGAGTTTTAAGCATCCATGGTAAGAGAAGGGCATGACTTAGAATATTTAATTATCTACAGTCAGTGCATTGATGGTGCCAATGTTTCATACTTCATACTGCATGGAAATAGTATAAACTTTGTCAGTAAGTACTTGTAGTTTTTCATGAGGAAAAATACTTGTAGTTGGGGGCATGTCACTCAGTTTGGATCTTCCTTGAGACTCAAGCTGATCACCATGGGGAAGAAGTTGCCTGTGCACGACAGGGTGACCTCGACACTTGTTGCCTAGTTTTCCTAAGTGAGAGTGTCGCATGGATACGCTTAGGCTATTTCTTGACGAATGGTACCACATTACATTTGAGAGTTGAGGTCAGATGCATGCATCATATTGAGCATAATTGATTGGATTTGCGGAAAAGTTGATGACTAGTTGTTAAGTATATGTTGAACTGATGGATTATTGAGTATGATTTTGATTATTGATATAGTTTCCTGGCTAATTATTGTCTTCTTATACTTATTGATCTCTTTTATAATAAACTCACCCTTGAAATTTTGTACCATGTGGTTGGTACCTGTGATGATCATGAACCTTCGTTCGTGGGAGCAAATGAACAATAGTAGATGATATGGAGGAAGGTTCTTTTGTCAGAGTTGCCAAGCCAATGTGATGACGTTGGAATTATTTTGAGAGAGAATTGTGGTTTGTTATCAATTCCGTAGTTGGTTCCTTGATTCTATTTTGATTTGGACGTGTAAATTATAGACTTAGATACATTTATAAACTAAATTACTTTCTTTCTTGTAAATGATGTGTAATGGTTTAATACATACATACATATATATATATATATATTGCGAAAAATTTACCCCCGTTTTTCATAATCAAATTAATGGAGTTTCCACTTAAAAATTAAAATTACGTGTTTTAGAGTTATTGATATCATAGCAATGGTGCGGGTTGTTTCATTCCCCAGCCAACACTCCAACCATTCTCTTGATATTAGAACTCTATCAATCTGGCTTTTAGCTTTTCTATTCGATCGGTACCATGTGAAGTTTCTCCCTACCATCGAGATGTTAATGAGCTTCGTCTCTTCAATGAATTGATTGAACTCTATTATCTCTCTAGCTACTTGTGGATTGGCACTTATACCTTGTCTTTCTTCACTCCTTTGAACAATATTGAAATCCCCAAAGCACACCACTAGGGCACAATGATCTTTGTTTATACTCTTTCAACTTTTCCCAGAGCCTCTTATTCCCTTCCAAGTCACATGGTGAATATATATATCATTAATGTGATTTCTCAATCCCCTTCTTTCCATACTCGTTATAAAGCAAGAAATCTAAAGCCACTTACCGAATTATTTAGGTGAAAAGCCTCTGTACTCCACAAGCAAAGCATCCCTCCCGCCATATTTAAAGATAGGGACATCACCAAAGCTACTTCAAAGTCACCCCATAAAGTGTAACATAATTCCTTATGTAGCACTTCTTTTTAGTTTCTTGTAAAATAATAATTGTACCTCCTCTTTTTGTATCAACTCTTGCACCTCCTTCACCCTTAGCCTTCCTCCAAGGCCTCAAATGTTGAAAGTCATTATCTTCATAAACACTTTTTATTGTTCCCCTTCCTTTTATGGCCATATGTATCCTTTTTTAATATAACATCTCTATGCTCCAGGTTAGCAAGTTATTGTACCATAATTTCCTCCTTCCCAATCAAAGACACCCCTAAACCAATCCCCATATCCACTATATTCCTTGCTTCTGAAACATCATTCTTTCTCCAAAAATACTTTTACTATTTCTATCAGACCCTTTCAACATAGAGTTACTAGAAAGATTCACACCTTGTGTTGCACTATTCTTCCTCATCTTCACACTGCTATTTTTTAGACTTCCATCCTTCCTCCCTTCTGAGTTGTTCGCCCCATTTGATAAGTCAGACTAGCTTTGTTTCAAGCTCCCCTTAAAACCCATAACTGACTTAGAACCTCTCCCCAAGTCATTTTTACTAATCTCCCCCTGTGAATTTTGGGAAGAATTACTTGAACCACCTCTTAAAAATATTTGAAACTTGTTAGAAACAAGGAAGTCCTCTATTAAGCATGCCTTAGGTTTGGAAGGATTTAATTTGTTCACCTTTTCAATTGTAAGGCCCACCCTTTTTTCAACTTTGAGACTTCCTTGTAGGGCCAAACTATTACTTTCTACCTCTTTAGCTTTGGGCCCATAATAATATTTGTTTCCCCCTTCCAACGATCAAGTTGGTTGACTCCACTTTTGAATTCATAAAAACATCCCTCTAGTCCATGATAGCCTTCTTCAAATCTTTCTTTCTATTTGTGCCCCTCTTATCAGATGACTTGAGTAGCTCTAGGTTATGCCCTTCCATGCTACCTTCTGGTTGTTGTACTTCATCCGCTGAATTTTACTACCTTTTGCACTCACCACTCTCTTTCACCATCCTTGCTTTACTGTCCTATGGCTTTTCTACCAAAAAAGGAAGAGCAACATTGTTTGACTCTTCCTTCTTTGTATTGTCACTAGCCATATTCTCCTATTAATGACCAACAGATTTTGTAGCGTCTCTTCCTCCTGTTGCTTCCCTGGTTGCCAAAAACCTCCATTGCGCTACTATCCTGCATCTTCTTCATTACCAAGTTCCTCAGCATTGTCAAGAGAGAATTTCGACATATGCGATCTAATATCCATTCCTACTTTGCTTCCACATATACTATCGTCTTCTCCATCTGATTTGCTTACCCGCCAACTGTATCTACAATGTTTAACCTTCAAGATACTTTCCTCCAACATACTCACAGAACAAACTTTATCATTTATCATAATATACTCAGCTGCCGAGATGCTCTTGAAGGATGGAGTAGACACAAAGAGATGTGCATAGTTCACTCGAGAAAGCATTTTTGTTTCTTCATTAGTGATGTGCCATCATTTTCTTCTATTTTCTAAACCCTTTTTGCACCATTTTAATTATTGATTGGTCTTAATTGTCAATTAATTAGGCAGTTTTATTATTTGGGCTCATTTAGCTAATTTGATGTTTTTAATCTAATTTCAGGAATTAATGAAACATTGGGCTTAATCCGGATTTTGGTTGTGGACTTGAAGAGGGCAAATAAAGAAGCGCTTACCTTAGTTAATTTCTAATTAGGAAATTTTGCAAATTTATTTTATGTTGTTCAGTGTTTATTTCGTTTTGGGCCAGAGTATTGTAATAGGGCACAGTGACTTTGAGTGACTCTTTTTAAATAGCTGCCTTGGGATTCGTGCAAGGCATTCTGTTATGTTATTTTCATTATTCAGAGTTTGGGTTTTAGGTTTTCACGTTTTTCTGTTCCCTTGTTACGATTTTCGTTCTTAATGCAAATTTCCGTTTTCTGCTTCTAATTACGAATTCATTCTTGCTTCTTCTTCTACTTTCATTTACGTTTCCGTCTCATTTACGTTTCTGTTCATTTACGTTTCTGCTTCATGTTTGATTTGCATTTTCTGTTTGAATCCATGGAAGGCTAGATTTTCTGGTGTTGTTTCCTTTTGAAGGTGAAGCCCAACTCTCTTTGAGGTTTCTCTTGTAATGTGGTTTCCTGGCAGTTTTCCCTTCACCAGTTATCCCAAATTCGTGAATATTAATCAGTGCACGCTTCGTGTTCGATTAATTGCCTCTGAGCCTAACTTGCGTTCATGCTTAATGGACGAAGGGCTAACTGGTGTATGTGGTGCCTAATCACGTATTGACAACCCTAAGTTGATTTTCGCTTAGTAAATTGAAATAGGGTTGGATTAAGTGGTTGACTGTTAGGGACGAATTCTCCATAACCCAGGATAAGAGAATGACTTTTGAATCAAAGGAAACAACCCGTTTTTAATATTAGTAGTTTCGTATTCCAGTTTACTTGTTCTACTCTTTAATCACAAAACAAACAACCCCCCCCCCAATCGTTACTGTTACTGCAAGTATATTATGAACAATTGGTGTGTCACTGCTCGTTGGGAAACGACCTAGGATCACTTCCTAGTTACTGCATTTTCATGTTTATTTGATTCGGATACGGCCTCGATCAAAGTTGGCGCCGTTGCTGGGGAGCAGTGTCCAAAGGTTCATAATAGTTAGCTAGTGTTGTGTGTTTAATCCTTTCGTGTTTTATGTTTAAATTGTTAGTATTGTGTTAGTATGTGTGTTAGTGTTGTTTAGTGTCCTGGTATTTTGTTTAATGTGTGTTCTGTTTTAGTTTTCCCATTAAGCGTTTCCCCTGTTTCAGTCTTGGGTGTTTTGCTGTGAAGATTGTGCTTGCGGCAAAACAGAGTAGTAGTAGAAATCAATTAGAGACGGATTTTAGCGACCACCCATGCTGAATTATTTGAGATTTTTTGTTTTAGTAGCTAGGGTTGTTATTTTTGGCTGAATTTTGTTGTGGTAACTTCTTTTAATCCATATTTTGTGGGAAAAATAGCTAGAGCCTTTAGTTTGGTCAGATTTGAAAGTTCCAAAAAACTAGCAAATTTTGTGTTTGTCAAAACTTCAAACGGCCATAACTTTTGCTCTGGTTATCAGAAACGCAATTATTATATAGGCCGGCTGAGGTCTCCATCGTCCAAAAAAGCGATTCTGTCAAAAGTTTTTTATTTTTCAAGTTTAATTCACTTATTTTTCTTAACTTACCATTTTTAGCTTTCATAGTTAGACTTTGAATTTTTGTCTGAAATTTTTTGTGCTATCTTCTCATCATTTTATAAGGTTGCTCACAAAATCTCAAGTCATTTGGATATCATTTGAGGGTAGCTGTAGTTCAAACCTACACCTTTATTTACATGATAAGGCAACTAGTTGTGTGCATGCTGAATGTAGTGTATAACTAGAGGCAATCCATCTGACTTACAACCCTTTGATCCTGAGATAGATAGGACATTTCATAGATTAGTTAGGCATCATTTTATACCTTTTGATCATTCTGAGCATTCCATTACTGGTGAATCTGTGCATTCTGTTATTGGTGATTTTGAACATCCTGATCTTGAGCATTATAATTTTGAGCATTCTGATTCTGAGCATTCTAATTTTGCACATTCTGAGAACATGGCACAGCCTCCACCCCGTGAGAGGACTCTAAGGGAAATGGCTGCACCTGATTTCACCTACGAAAGCTTGTGCATCCAATACCCTGATGAGGATGTCCCATATGTTCTTAAAACTGGACTGATTCATTTGCTTCCAAAGTTTCATGGCCTTGCAGGTGAAGACCCGCACAAACATTTGAAGGAATTTCATATTGTCTGCTCCACCATGAAACCCCCAGATGTCCAAGAGGATCACATATTTCTGAAGGCTTTTCCTCATTCATTAGAGGGAGTGGCAAAGGACTGGCTGTATTATCTTGCTCCAAGGTCCATCACGAGCTGGGATGACCTTAAGAGAGTATTCTTAGAAAAAAATTTCCCTGCTTCCAGGACCACAACCATCAGGAAAGATATCTCAGGTATTAGACAACTCAGTGGAGAGAGCCTGTATGAGTACTGGGAGCGATTTAAGGAACTATGTGCCACTTGCCCTCACCATTAGATTTCGGAGCAGCTTCTTCTCCAATATTTTTATGAAGGACTCAACAATATGGAGAGAAGTATGATAGATGCTGCCAGTGGTGGAGCCCTTGGAGACATGACTCCTGCTGAAGCCAGAAATTTAATTAAGAAGATGGCTTCCAACTCCCAACAGTTTAGCGCCAGAAATGATGCCATAGTCATTAGAGGAGTGCATGAGGTAGCTACAAGCCCATCTGCATCATCTGAAACTAAGAAGCTTGAAGGCAAACTGGATGCATTGGTTAACTTGGTAACCCAGCTGGCCTTGAATCAGAAATATGTACCTATCGCAAGGGTTTGTGGTTTGTGCTCCTCTGCTGACCACCATACAGACCTTTGCCCTTCCATGCAGCAACCTGGAGCAATTGAGCAGCCTGAAGCTTATGCTGCAAATATTTACAATAGACCTCCTCAACCTCAGCAGCAAAATCAACCACAACAGAACAATTATGACCTCTCCAGCAACAGATACAACCCTGGATGGAGGAATCACCCTAATCTCAGATGGTCCAGCCCTCAGCAACAACAATAGCAGCCTGCTCCTTCCTTCCAAAATGTTGCTGGCCCAAGCAGACCATACATTCCTCCACCAATCCAACAACAGCAACAACCCCAGAAACAACCAACAGTTGAGGCCCCTCCACAACCTTCCCTCGAAGAACTTGTGAGGCAAATGACTATGCAGAACATGCAATTTCAGCAAGAGACCAGAGCCTCCATTCAGAGCTTAACCAATCAGATGGGACAATTGGCTACCCAATTGAATCAACAACAGTCCCAGAATTCTGACAAGCTGCCTTCTCAAGTTGTCCAAAATCCCAAAAATGTCAGTGCCATTTCATTGAGGTCGGGAAAGCAGTGTCAAGGACCTCAACCCGTAGCACCTTCCTCATCTGCAAATGAACCTGCCAAACTTCACTCTACTCCAGAAAAAGGTGATGATAAAAATTTACCTAACAATTTCTGTGCAGGTGAATCTTCTTCCACAGGTAATTCTGATTTGCAGAAGCAGCACATTCCCCCTCTTCAGTTCCCTCCAAGAGCAGTTTCTAACAAAAAATGGAAGAGGCAGAGAAAGAGATCTTGGAAACGTTTAGAAAAGTAGAGGTAAACATACCTCTGTTGGATGCAATAAAGCAAATTCCAAGATATGCCAAATTCTTGAAGGAGTTGTGCATTAATAAGCGGAAGCTTAAAGGAAGTGAACAAATTAGCATGGGCAGAAATGTCTCCGCATTGATTGGTAAATCTGTTCCTCAAATTCCTGAAAAATGCAAAGATCCAGGTACATTCAACATACCTTGTATTATAGGGAATAGTAAGTTTGACAATGCCATGCTAGACCTAGGAGCTTCTATTAGTGTTATGCCTCTTTCTATTTTTAATTCTCTATCTCTAGGTCCCTTACAGTCAACTGATGTGGTAATTCATTTAGCTAATAGAAGTGTTGCCTACCGTGTTGGTTTCATAGAAGATGTCTTAGTTAGAGTTGGTGAACTGATTTTCCCTGTTGATTTTTATATTTTGAATATGGAAGATGGATTTTCTCAAGGATCAGTTCCCATCATTCTAGGCAGACCCTTTATGAAAACTGCTAGAACTAAGATAGATGTTTATGCAGGCACACTATCCATGGAGTTTGGTGATATAACTGTTCATTTTAATATTATGGATGCTATGAAATACCCATCTGAAGATCTTTCTGTATTTCGTGCTGAAATAATTGACCATGTTGTTGATGAATACATGACTGATCTTTATTCTAATCTGCATGCCTCTCACTCTTCATGCATTGAGTCTGAAATTGTACTTGATCATATGTCTGAATTTGATGCTGAGAGTGAATATGAGAGTGATATTGATTGCATGTCTGGTGGTGGTGTTTTACCTCTCGAGATTGATTTTATAGAGTCAGATAGGACTAACCATGTTTCAGGAAGTACACATACCTCTGACTTTCTTTATGAGGTAAAGGCTGAGAAACCATCTCCTTCTACCACTGTCCAGCCGACCACACCAGAATTGAAGCCTCAGCCATCAAATTTAAAATACGCTTACTTGGATGATAGCAAGAGTTTTCCAGTGATTATATTTGCCTCCCTTGCTGATGAGCAAGAGGAGAAGTTGTTGTTAGTCCTCAAGAAGCATAAGAAGGCTATAGGCTGGACCCTGGCGGACATTCCTGGTATTAGCCCATCCACATGTATGCATCGAATAAATTTAGAGGATGGAGCTAAACCAATAAGACAGCCACAGAGAAGACTCAACCCGGTGATTCTTGATGTAGTGAAGAAGGAGATAACCAAGCTTTTGCAAGCTGAAATCATTTATCCTATCTCCGATAGCCAATGGGTGAGTCCCGTCCAGGTAGTCCCGAAGAAGACCGGCCTCACAGTGATAAAAAATGAGAAGGAAGAGTTGATTCCTACTCGGGTGCAGAACAGTTGGAGAGTCTGCATTGACTACAGGAGGCTGAACCAGGTTACCAAAAAGGACCATTTTCCCCTGCCATTCATTGATCAGATGCTTGAACGCCTGGCAGGTAAATCTCACTACTGTTTCCTTGATGGTTTTTCTGGTTATATGCAAATTACTATTACTCCTGAGGATCAGGAAAAAACCACATTCACCTGCCCCTTCGGCACTTTTGCTTATAGGAGGATGCCTTTCGGCTTGTGCAATGCCCCTGGTACCTTCCAACGGTGCATGATTAGTATTTTCAGTGATTTTTTAGAAAATTGCATAGAGGTGTTTATGGATGATTTCACTGTATATGGATCCTCTTTTGATGGTTGTTTGGATAGTTTAGAAAAAGTTTTAAATAGATGCATTGAAACTAACCTTGTTCTAAATTTTGAAAAATGTCATTTTATGGTTGAGCAAGGTATAGTTTTAGGGCACATTATTTCCAATAAAGGTATTGAAGTAGATCCTGCAAAAAATTTTGTTATTTCACAATTGCCTTACCCCTCTTGTGTGCGAGAGGTGCGATCTTTTCTTGGTCATGCAGGGTTCTACAGGCGCTTTATAAGGGATTTTAGCAAAGTGGCCCTTCCGCTGTCCAACTTGTTGCAAAAGGAGGTGGAGTTTGACTTTAATGACAGATGCAAAGAGGCTTTTGATTGCCTCAAAAGAGCGCTGACTACCACCCCCATCATCCAGGCACCCGATTGGACAGCCCCTTTTAAGCTTATGTGTGATGCATCAAATTATGCATTGGGGGCTGTCCTTGCTCAGAAAATTGATAAATTGCCCAGGGTGATATATTATGCTTCTAGGACTTTAGATGCTGCCCAAGCGAATTATACTACTACTGAGAAAGAGCTTCTAGCCATAGTTTTTGCTCTTGAAAAATTTCGATCTTATTTGCTTGGTACCCGCATTATTGTTTACACTGACCATGCAGCTCTAAAATACTTGTTGAAGAAGGCTGATTCTAAGCCTAGGTTGATCCGATGGATGCTCTGGCTCCAAGAGTTTGACTTGGAGATCCGTGATAGGAGCGGAGCACAAAATCTAGTTGCTGATCATTTGAGTCGGATCGAACGTGTATCTGATGCAGATTCACCTATTCGGGATGATTTCCCGGATGATCATTTGTATATACTGTATAGTATTTCTGACTCTCTTTCTACTCCCTGGTTTGCTAACATTGTCAATTATTTAGTTGCTTCTGTTTTTCCTCCCTTAACATCAAAGGCCCAAAAAGATAAAATTAAAAGTGATGCTAAGCATTTTATTTGGGATGACCCCTACTTGTGTAAATTGTGCAGTGATCAGGTCATTAGACGGTGCATTCCAGATCATGAGACTGACTCAGTCCTGCAGTTTTGTCATTCTTCCGCACCGGGAGATCATCTGGGTGTTCAAAGGACAGCTCGCAAAGTGCTTGATTGTGGCTTTTATTGGCCCACCATCTTTAAAGATGCGTGGAAGATCCGTAGCACTTGTGAGCAGTGTCAGAGAGCAGGAAATACACCTACATGGCGACAACAAATGCCTCAGCAACCTATGCTATTCTGTGAGGTGTTTGATGTCTGGGGTATAGATTTCATGGGCCCTTTTCCTGTCTCTTTTGGTTATGTTAACATTCTCCTTGCAGTTGACTATGTTTCAAAATGGGTGGAAGCCAAACCCACTAGAACTAATGATGCTAAAGTTGTTGCAGATTTTGTCAGGTCTAATCTGTTCTGTAGGTTTGGAGTACCTAAAGCAATTGTTAGTGATCAAGGAACCCATTTTTGCAACAGAACAATGCATGCCCTGCTTAAAAAGTACGGGGTGGTACACAGGGTATCCACACCATACCACCCCCAGATCAATGGACAGGCAAAAATTTCTAACAGGGAAATCAAGAGAATTCTAGAGAAGATTGTGCAGCCAAGCAGGAAAGATTGGAGTACCAGGCTTGATGATGCTCTCTGGGCACATCGGACTGCCTACAAAGCACCCATAGGAATGTCTCCTTATCGGGTTGTCTTTGGAAAGGCATGTCATCTTCCAGTGGAAATTGAGCACAAAGCATACTGGGCAGTGAAGACTTGCAACTTCTCTATGGATCAAGCTGGTGAGGAAAGGAAGTTGCAACTGAGTGAGTTAGATGAAATCCGCCTAGAAGCCTACGAGAATGCCAAGTTCTACAAAGAAAAGACCAAGAAGTTCCATGATAGCATGATAGTTAAAAAGGACTTCATGGTTGGGCAAAAAGTGTTATTGTATAATTCTAGGCTTGGACTCATGAGTGGTAAGTTGAGGTCTAAGTGGATTGGTCCTTTTGTTGTTACTAATGTTTTTCCATATGGTACAGTTGAGATCAAAAGCGACTCCACAAACAAGAGCTTCAAGGTCAACGGACATCGACTTAAGCCATTCCTCACGAACCCTTCTCTAGTGGACGTAGTGGTGGAAAAAACTTCCTTACTCCACCCTACTCTTCCTCCACCATGACTTAGGGAGTTTTTCTTTTCCTATCTCCTTCTTTGCTTTTACTACACTTGTCCGATTCTATTTGATGATTTAATTATTTTTAATCTTTTAATTGCGCTACATTGAGGACAATGTGTTGTTTAAGTAGGGGGGGAGTGTTCTTTGGTTTTGCTAGTTTTGTTGGTTTTGTTAATTTGTTAATGTTGTTAGTTTCGTTGGATTGTTAGTTTAATCTTTTGGGTCAATTTTGTGTGCATGTACGACTTTGCATGTTTTTCTTTGAATTATAGGATATGTTCAAGAAATGGGTAATTGTTTTGAAAATAAAAGTTCTTGACATTTTGTGACTTGAAATCCTTGATTCTTCTCTACATGTCATGATAGTTTTGAAAGCTCAATTTGAAAGTGATGAGTTTACCTTTGTGAGAATTTGAGCCATCCATCATCATAATCATTTGGTGTGTTTTGCCCCATTGATTGCTTGCACAATAGCCTTGGCTTGATTCTTGTTGATGCTTCCTAATTCACATGCATATTTGGAAATGATTGAGGCAATTTTGTTCTTATAAGCTTCTAGCCAAATGGACTTACCTTGAATTAATTCCTTTGATAGCCCTTTTGAGCCTTGTTTCCCTTTCCTTGTTTTGAAGCTCACTACAAGCCTTAAATGAAAAACCATGATATCACCATATCCTTAAGGAATTCTGGAGCTTTGGAATTGTTTTGGGAATAAGTGTGGGGGGTTTTTGTTTCATTGGATAACTTGTTTTGTTGGCTATGCTTCATGATGTATTTTGGGCCATACTTGATGTACATTGTATATTGGTTAAATGTTGGACATGCTGAATGAAATGTTGTTTCTCAAAGGCTATAGAGTAAAAAAAAAATTCGAAAAAAGAAAAAGAAAAGCAATAAAGTTGAGTGAATAAGATCTTAAATGGCACAAGAATGATGAAACTCTTGGTTCTACTCTTCATGTTTAAATTTTATCTTTACTTCTTTTTATTTTCTTAATATGCACTTATTCCCCATTGCTCCTCTATTCCTTTGGGATTTAGCCACTTATTCCATATTTCTCCATACCTTGTCCTTGGCCCCATTACAACCTTAAAAGACCTTTTGATCCTCATGTGCTTGTGTTTGTGGGTTGATTGTCAATTTTAGAATCTTGCCAAGTCTATGTTATTTTCATTATTCAGAGTTTGGGTTTTAGGTTTTCATGTTTTTCTGTTCCCTTGTTACAATTAATTAGGCAGTTTTATTATTTGGGCTCATTTAGGTTTTCATGTTTTTCTGTTCCCTTGGGATTCGTGCAAGGCATTCTGTTATGTTATTTTCATTATTCAGAGTTTGGGTTTTAGGTTTTCATGTTTTTCTGTTCCCTTGTTACGATTTTCGTTCTTAATGCAAATTTCCGTTTTCTGCTTCTAATTACGAATTCATTCTTGCTTCTTCTTCTACTTTCATTTACGTTTCCGTCTCATTTACGTTTCTGTTCATCTACGTTTCTGTTCATTTACGTTTCTGCTTCATGTTTCATTTGCGTTTTCTGTTTGAATCCATGGAAGGCTAGATTTTCTGGTGTTATTTCCTTTTGAGGACGAAGCCCAACTCTCTTTGAGGTTTCGCTTGTAATGTGGTTTCCTGGCAGTTTTCCCTTCACCAGTTATCCCAAATTTCTGAATATTAATCAGTGCACGCTTCGTGTTCGATTAATTGCCTCTGAGCCTAACTTGCGTTCATGCTTAATGGATGAAGGGCTAACTGGTGTATGTTGTGCCTAATCACGTATTGACAACCCTAAGTTGATTTTCGCTTAGTAAATTGAAATAGGGTTGGATTAAGTGGTTGACTGTTAGGGACGAATTCTCCATAACCCAGAATAAAAGAATGGCTTCTGAATCAAAGGAAACAACCCGTTTTTAATATTAGTAGTTTCATATTCCAGTTTACTTGTTCTACTCTTTAATCACAAAACAAACAACCCCCCCCCCCCAATCGTTACTGTTACTGCAAGTATATTATGAACAATTGGTGTGTCACTGCTCGTTGGGAAACGACCTAGGATCACTTCCTAGTTACTGCATTTTCATGTTTATTTGATTCGGGTACGGCCTCGATCAATTAGTATCCACCAAGATGCCAAAACTACTAACAAGGCATGGAAAATAAGCTTCTCCTCATGCCATGAGGGGAATTCCATAACATCTAACCCTAACAAGCCTACTCGTTACCATTTGGTTCTCATCCCACTTATTTATTGATTTGAATATCGACAAAAAAGTCTCCTTTATAGAGTTGGTTAGTTCATGTGCTCTATCTTCGTTAAGACCCAATATAAGAACCAACTCCCCCCCTCCCTTATATACTTTATTCACTTCCCTCAGTCTATCCATGGTGTAAACCTCTTTTAGCTTCTCCACCAACAAGTCAGACAATACTCCCTACCAAGCAATCTTGTAGCCAACTGTTTGCTTCTTTCTTTACTGTGATCACTGACCCTTTCGAGGATATTACCCCTACTTGTACACATCTTCCTTTTTCTTCCATTGTCTTCTAATATTTTGAAATTGTTGTCTCCCAGGATAGGGGGTCCTCTTCTGGAAAAACCTGTTTTGGCCATAGTTAACATTGTTGTAGGTTCTTGAGTTAGATGAGCTTTCTAAGATGTCTCATGACAAGACATTCCTATGGGACAAGCCTTTTTCTTTCCTTTGTAAGGGTGATGGTACTATTGATAGAGCTCTCTATGCTGGAACTTCGGTAGGTTGACATGGATTTTGTAGTTATCGATACGTATGTTGCCTAGCACTTTTTCTAGAGAATTTGAAACTTCCACCCCCGTGAAATGCACAAAACCGTATTGTTTTCCTTATTTAGTTCTTTTTTTTGCCTAGAAGATCTCCTTAACCTTGTTGTGCCTTCCAAAAATATGACCAAGTTGTTCCTTACGAATCGTTTCTAAAAAATTTGTGAAGTAGAAAGAGACAAAATGCTGCTTGTCATGTTTCCTATGTTTCACTTGCACCCACCCCTCCTCCTCCATTCCACCCCTTTGTTTTTCCCTTTCCTCCCCGCATGTTTCCCTACTCTTTTTATGTTTAATTTGATGTAGCTCCTTGTAGAACTTGTAGACCTTGGATTTTCTTCATCAATGGAGTTCTTTGCTTCTTGAAGATCAATGGCAGCGGAATGGACAAGGAGGAAAGGTGATTAAAGACATCACTTCAAGGAAAAGATGAGTCAAGAACAAGCTCACCACCATAGGAGGCCATGGATAAACTTGAAGTAGGATAAGATGAATGGAGGGAAGGGAGAGTGGGGGGCACAAATTTTATGCCTCAAATGAGGTCTGAACTTTGAAGTCTAATTTCTCAAATGATCGAAGTTGAAAAAATGCACACACAAGGCCTCTATTTATAGCCTAAGTGTCACACAAAATTGGAGGGAAATTTGAATTTCTATTCAAATTTCACTTGAATTTGAATTTAAATTTGTGGAGACAAATTTGGAGCCAAAATTTCACTAATTATGATTAGTAAATTTTAGCTATGGTTCAGCTCACTAATCCAATATTAAGTCCAAGATTCTCCACTAAGTGTGCTTAGGTGTCATGAGGCATGTAAAGCATGAAGGACATGCACAAAGTGTGACTATATGATGTGGTAATGGGGTGTAGCAAGCAAATGCTCACCTCCCCCTTAGGATGGTCCAAAATTTAATTGGATTGGGCTTCTCCCAATTCAATTAAATTTCTCTCCCAACACACACACATCAAATAGTGCACTTAATGCATGTGAAATTACAAAACTATCCATAATACAAAAACTAGTCTAGGTGTCCTAAAATACAAGGGCTGAAAAATCCTACATTTCTAGGGTACCCTCCTTACACTATGGAGCCCTAAATATAGACCCAAAAATAATGAAATGCTAATCTAATATATACAAAGATAAGTGAGTTCATACTTAGCACAATGACCCAAAATCTACCCTAAGGTTCATAAGAACCCTATGGCCTTCTCCTGCATCTCTAGTCCAATCTTCTTGGAGTCTTCTATCCAATGCCCTTGGGGGTAGGATTGCATCATACTTCTCTTTCCTTCTCTCACACATCCCCTCATTCCTCCCTTGTCACATGGTTCTTCCTAACCACAAATGTCCACTACCTATAGCCTAGAATAGGAATCTTCCATGCATTCTCCATTTTGAAAGAAACATAGTAACCCTATATTATCATCTTATTAAGTTGAGATACACACACTCAAAGTATTTACAAGATTTATAGAGAATTTTCAAATGATTGAAAACAAATAAACTTAGGTCACACATTATTTCTTGTATGGTTGGTATTTATTTATTTTTATTCGAAATACTATTTCTTAAATATAATTTCAATTTTAAATATTAATACACTATATCTAATTATTTTTTCCCTTTCTATATAAACAAAAATTTAAAATAATTATGATATTCTAATTTGATTTTTTTAAATATTTTGACACATTATATTAATGCAAATGATGTGTCTCAATTTTAATAATTTTATTAATAATTTCTCCCTTAATTTATTTTTTTTGTCTTCTCAATTTATTTTATTTAATAAAATAGAATAGTTTTTTTAGCATGAATATAATAGAATAGTTATTATTATTAATAATATAACTATTTATTATTCTCTTTGATGTATATTTTTTTGTGTATCTTTGATTTATGTTTATTAATAAATATTACTTAAATTTTTAAAAATATTTGAAAATTTATGAGAAACTTATTAGTACATTTAAATTGCTGGGTTAATTATTGTTAAGGTGCTGTGTTTATTTTTTTTAAAAAAGTTATTGTCATTTCATTTTTTCATATTATTTTAGTAAAAAGTTATTTTTTAAAAGGTAAGTGAATCAGTAAGTAAACTTACTAAAATGTATAGAAGTTCAAGTTTTTTTTTTTTTTTTTATGTTTTAACAAATCCAGTGTGACTTATGAGAGTCTGATTTTCCGTTTGTTTGATTTGACGGCCAATAAAGATGTTGATTTCACTGGTTATAAATATTTCAAATCAAATTTATTTTGTACAAGGTTAGCAAGTGCGTTTCTGCATGTTTTAAGCAAAATATTCTAATTTTTAAGAACAAATTATGATGTTTTGGACACTTACAGATAATAGATTGTTTATCACCACTAGACCTTGCCGACAAAATAAAAGGGCACAATTTGTTAGAAGTTAGAACGTCTTTCATAGATTTGATATGTAGAAACAAACATAAAGGTAAATTTTTCTTTTGTGAATAGAATAATATTACAAAATAAACAAGGGTAAAGTAATTTTGGTGGGTGGAATACTGACATCATTTAAACAGTAGAATTGACTTTATTTCTGGATCATTTTGTGTTCCAAATTAAACAAAGGGCAAGAGGGCTTCAACTCAAATTTAATGACTCCATTGAATTCTTTTTGTCAAAATTTATCCAACTTTGTTTTAAGGGCAATGGACGAGTGAGACATAGCTTTCAATATTTTTGCCCCACCCTTGAAGGTCCTAATAAGCACATTTTCTTTAGGATATCAAATAACTCAAATCGAGTGGTCCTTCGAAGTTGGTACACCACAAGAAGAACTTCATCCACCATCACCCATTCAAGTAAAGTTCCCTTAAATCTATTTCAACCCTTGTTCCATGTCAATTCATTTTTTTCTCTCTTTATTTTCTTTCAACTTTTGAACTCAACAGCACATGTTACCATAAATACATGACATTATTGGTGTTGCATATGACTCCAATGAAAACAAATTTTGAGGCGTTGTCCTTTGATGAAGTTCACTCTCTTGGGAATGATACAAGTGCATTTCATAATTGTGGTCGATCCAGTCGTATTCTTACGGGCACAAAAAAGAATTTGGATTGAATGATTATATAGGCTATATATACAATTGAGAACTCTAATCATGATTTTTTTTTTCTATTATTATTATTATTATTATTATTATTATTATTATTATTATTATTATTATTATTTCTGCCATCAGAATCATATCATTATTATTATTATTATTACTTCTGCCATCAGAATCAACACATGTAGTATTTTTCAACATTATATCGACACATATAATATAATATAAGAAACCATAATTTCCTATTCAGATGAGGTTGATTATATTGAACATTTTTTTAATATATTCCTATAATATATTTAATATTAAATTGTAGGTAATAAACAAATGTACCTAATAATTTTTTTAAAATCTATAACTTTTATAAAAATGTTAAATATTTATAAATTTGATATGCTACCAATATCTCATCAAAGTATATAACATTATCCACATTTGAAAATCTATTCTTATTTTGAAAATAAGATAATTTCTTTATGCAATTTTTTTAATCATATATATATAATTTTAAAAAATTAAGAAATTGTTTTGATACAAAAAATTTGTATAAAAACTAAAAAATTTATGTAATAAAAGGAGAGATAGGAAAAGAAAAAGAGAAATATATATGAAATAAAACAGTTGATTTGTTTTTTATGGGAAAATAAAAGAGTTGATATGATAAAGAAAAATATAAAAAATATTATAAAATACTAGTATATTGTATGAATTTATTATATGAATAAATAACTTCTTAAAAAGCTTGTCATTTGTTTTTACTAAATTATTATGATTATCATATGTGTGTAAAGTTTCAATTTTATGCAATATGAATATATGAATTATCACCGTCAGGCTCAAGCAATGGGGATGAAAGGCAAAGATCCAATAATCCAGGGGCATGTGCAAATGACATCACGCGCACATCTTTTGAACAATTGCATCAAGTGTCAACTCATCTTTATACATAAGTATGTTTAGTTGAGATTATTTTTAATAATTATATATTTAAATTAATTTGCATACCATCAATAGTAAATTAATATCTTAATAAAAACATTTATAAATTTTATAATATATCGAGGTCCATTTAATCATGTAAATATTCATTATGGCACACTTTATCATGAATTGAAAATATTGAAAAATAAAATTATATACTTGATAGTCGATACTAGAAAATATTCATTTCTTTTAAAACCTTTTACTAGGAAATGATATACTGAGAATGCTTATCCTCTTTATGACAAATATTCATTTTTTATTCACTTATGGAAAAAAGTTATTGAATGAGAAACAAATTTTATAATCACATCAAATGAGAGAGTATATGTTTTTTTTTTCAACGGACAATCAGATGCTATATGATTAAACTAATAATTTCATTAATTGATATACATAATAATAAATTTAAATATTTTATATTAATAATTGATTAATATTAATTCACAAATAAATAGTCAACGAATCATGGATATAATTAATTTTTATATTTTATATTTAATTTTTATTTATACTTTAATATATATTCTTTAATTTATTAATTATTTAACTTTAATCAAATATATTGAATTTATGTTTTTAAAATCCTATTGAATTAGTCGTTTATAATGTTTTATAATATTAAATAATTTTCTTATATATTCCTAGTTCACATTTTAATTTTTATTTATTTTTTAAGAATACTAGTGCAATACACAAATACTTACTAATTTGTAAATATTCCAGAGATATAAATTTTAATAGAAACAAATAAACATATAAGGTTTTTCTTGGTTAAATGTTCCCACATATTTTGCATCTGGGTAAATGTTACACATTTGTAATTGGATATATAAAATAGAAGATATTCTGAGCAAAATGGCTACTTAAAGGTAATAAAATGATTCCTTAAAAACATGAACAAATATAAGACTAAATCATATATATTCTCATCCAAATTTTGCATTCACCGTCCCGGGCCATGCAATCAGGTAATCAGCATCTTAAAGGCATAGCGCACAAAGCCGAACCGATCCGGTTCCGTTCGACCCGCTTCACTGCACTTAATGCACGTGCCGGTCGACCCGGTTCCCACATTACTATTTACTGCTCACACACTAAATTATTGATGGAACCCCACATGTCTCTGTTTCCCAGAATTCTTGTCGGAGAATGACACGAATCCGCCACGTGTTATCATCCTGCAACCTACGTGTACAACATCATTAACTCCGCCACTTGTAAATGCGGGTACAGAATTCGACCACCTTACCCCAGCGTAGGGGAACAAAACCCGGTGGAGCGAGAAACCTACAGATTAAAGATATTCATAAACTGATCCAATTCTATATGAATTAAAAAAATATAAAAAAACCTAGAGTTCAATCTATGCATGCTTAAAAAATAAAAAAGTCTTAATTACACATTACACACTCTAATCATATTCATCGTATTTTCCAAAAAAATAATAAAAAATATTTATTTTCTTTACAATCTTGAATTCATATCCTCAAAAAAAAAAGTAAAAAATATTTTTTCTTTACAATTTTGAATTATTTTTTTCTGGTATCCAATTGAATTGGAATATGGAATATCATAATAATAATAAAAATGGCATGTATTTTTTATATTCCATAAAATAAAAAAATCTTGAAATCTAGGTCAAATTTTTTAATTCATTTTCATTTTATATTAGAATTTAGATTTTATTTGTTTGTTTTGTTACAAGTTCCTTCAAAATTAATTAATTGAGTATAAAATTATATTTTATGTATTCCCCTTCATATACGGGATTAGTTAAAATTTCATGTAATTTTGTATAAAGAATAGAAATTCTAATATTGCTTAATTGAATAAAATAAAAATTAAACGAATCAAGAAATTAAAAAATCAAATTTTTTATTAGATTCAAATTTGATTTTAGAAACCAATTCAAAACAAATTTATACATGTGAATATATTTTTATTCATAAATTTACAATATCAATTATTTCTATTTTATTTTTTATAGATTTCTAAAATTATCATATAATTTATAGTTATTTATAGAAAATATATATAATTAAGGATGTTTTTAGTCATTATTGGAGTTAATATACATAAATATTCTATTATTAATTATATATATGCATATAAATAAAATATTTGATATTTTAAGTCATTTTTTTATTATATATCTTACCTTTTATTTAATATTTGCTAAAAAAAGTTAAAAGTAGGATTAAAATTGAAATTTAATTCATTCAAACCACTTTAAATTTGATCGAATTGGATTAAAAATTTAAACAAAATAAATTAATGATAAATTACCAAAATTAAAATAATTAAATAAGATATTTTTTTTCTCTAATCGATCTAACGTGATCATGGGTACAGTATTTTAGCGTAGTACCGGGTGCAGCAGATCCTACCCCGTGGCTGAGACAAGTACAAAACAAGTTTTACCCACGCGGCGTGCCAGCTGTAAGGGCCGTGGAGTCCGTGATTGCGTGCAGGATGGACCATGAGGGTCCCACCTATTTCCTCAGTCTCGCTACACTACACACTTCCCATCTCATTAATCATATGCTAATTTATCTAATGTTCTAAGTATTATTACTATGTTTTTAAAATATGAATTTTGTATGTGAATGGATGAACCATCACTTATCTGTCATGCTGGCCAGTACCCACTTCCTTCTTGTCAGCAATCTCACTCAATAATACTACCTTCAAATTTTCCTTTATAATATGCAAATGTTACCTGTTTTTATATTTTGTTCGGTTTTATATGTTCAAGGGAAAATTAATTATTTTTCCAATCAAAACATGATTTAACTCAAATGTCTTGTTTGCTTTAGCATGGGATTTTTTTATAATAAAAACATGTTTTAATATAAATTTATGAAAAAATTAGTTTATATTGTCATTAAAGGCATCAATTAACTAATATGCCAATATTTCATCTTAATCAATAATGTTAAAATTTGAGTCCTAAATACATTAAACATTTGAAAGGCAAATTTTATTGTTCATAGTATTTCTATAAGGATCAAATCTAATAAAAAATAATCCTGTTCTATAACAGAAAAATATGGTTTGAATTCAATGTTCTATTCAAGTTTTGCATGTGAACATTTGTGTATCTTCGTATGCAGGGTTTTAGATTTTCTTCGACAACCATGCTGGCTGAATGAACTTTCATTAATTTTTTTGTTAAAACTAATTTATACTTAATGTTCTATTCAACTTTTGTTGGTGAACATTTCTGTATATTCATATGCAGGGTATACATTTTTCTTTGACAGCCATGCTTGCTGAATGAACTTTCATTAACGCCAACATAGTAGTTGAATAACATCTCCTATGTTTCGACAAGACGTTATATATGTTACCGACACCATTAGCTAGTAGTCACTGTAAGAGTAAAGCTATTTTTCCAGAAGCCATTGTGCATAAAAATATATATTTTCATATTTGCACAATGTAGTAAACAAAACATACTCCTTAAAAAACATATTCCATTCCTTTAAGCAAGAAAAGCTTTCCATTTATAATAATGTCTCTATTAATTTCTATATCCAATAGTGTGCTTTTTTTTTTTTTTTTTACAGAACCAATAGTGTTATACTTATATTTTATTTTATAGGGCCATTTAACAATATAGTTACTAACTAAATTGTGAGGTAAATTGAGAAAGAAAATGAAATATCTGTACTACGAATCAATCGCTTAGTTATTGGGTTGTTATCAATTGATTGATTAAAAATTATGTAATAAATGTTGGTGTACGTTTTTCAGTTTTATTTGAAGTTGAGACTTCTGCCACAGTACATTAATTTATTGAACAATACGCGTTCCATTCGAAAATCAACTTTTTTTTATACTAGCATATAATTATAATTATATTAATGAATATTAAAATAGTCAATAAAACAATTTAATGATATGGAATTTATGTAAATTGTATAAAAATTCATTCTTTGTTAATTAATTATCAGTCAATTAGTAGTATATAATAAAATTTAAATATTTATTATAAAATTAAAAGTTGATAAAAAGATTTTTTACTGCCGTTAATGTAAGAATTAAACTCTCAACTTATGTATTTTTTTTATTGGTACGAAATATTTCTCTTGAAAGCGATAATTGCGCAAAAAAGTGGATATTCCCTCTCAGATTATTTTTATATTTATTAGGTATCCAAATTAACTTTTTTCATAATTATAGTTTAAATTTTACTACTGCAGTAGTATTTGAACACACCATGAGAATGCAATATCACAACTCAAATATTTATAAAAAAAAGTCCAAAACTATTTATTACACTTCATTTATTATTTTGACAGATCGCCAGTTAAAAAATTAATTGTGACATCAACTTTTATATGAAGTCAAACTTGATGATATATATTAAATTAGCTTTTTCCAAAAGAATTTAAGAATAATGGACTAAAACATATTTTTATTGTATAAAAATTATCAGTTTAAATATAATTTATATTTAAAATTATAAAAGATGTATAAAAAATTATTTTAGATGGAATTTAAAATTAATTTTTCTTATTAATAAGTAGTATTTTGTTTGAGTCTCCTTAAATAATTTGGGTCCACTTTCTCTTGTTTAATTAATTATCATAACATATAGAGTATTAAAAGTAAAAATGCGTTCTTGACATTCTGTCTGTCAATCGTAAGAATAAATACGCGAAAACCTTTGGAAAAAAAAATACTTCTTTTAAACATATGATAAGAATGAATTATAGATAACAACAAATTATAATTAAACTCTTTCACTCTATAATCTTGAAGTAAAAATTAAAACACCTTGTAATTAAACTAAGATTCCAACCTATAATTAATTTACAATATTTCATCTTTTTTATTGAGTAAAAATATAATTTGTGTAATTTCAATCCCTAGAAATGTTTGTTTATATAAACTAACTTTTCAATGAGATGAGCAAGTTGATAACTTCGAAAGAAGAATTTCTTGGTAAAATAATAATTGAGAGTCAATTTGCATAAAGAAACTATAATCTAGATGACCAAATAGTACAATTGCACTTTCTAAGAGGCCAAATTACACATTTTTTTAATTATTTTAATCTATAACACACATGATCATTTTTAACTAGTAAATTAAAATAAAATTGAGAGATGAAAATATGTTTGATATCTTTAGTTTAGAAAAAAAATAATTTAATTTATTTTGAAGAATTTTTTATTTATTTTAAAATATTATTTAGATTTAAAAATATTATAAATTTATTTAGATAAAGATAAGAAATTAATTTTATGTTTTTAGGAGATTAATAGTTTGATTTTGCAATTAAGATAATGCTAGTATTTAAATTTAGTGTTACACTTTTTCTCTATATACAAAGTTCATGAATAAAATATAATATTATAAATGAATATATTTTCTTCTTTTACAAATATATTTCACCACAAATAAAAAAACCCATCAAAACTTGCGGGATAAGCCTAGGAGAATATTGCCACTTTTTTCTCTCTCTAACTCTCACATCTTGGAGTGAATGACTTGCGGATCAATTATGCCAATGCCCAAACCAAGGAAGTGAGACATTAGTAGTATTAAATAAGGAGCATAAAGTCTAGTGAGAGAGAGGGGGGAAAAAAAAAACCAAGGTGGAGTTTATGAGCTTGTGTCTTTATGGTAATGTCCTTGTTTTCCTCTCAGCAGTTAAAAGTTAATGAGAATAGAAGCCAGCAGAATAATAAAAGCCAGCAGAATAATAAAAGCCAGCCAAACCGGCACATAGAGAGAAGAGAGAGAGACTCACTCTTACACACAAAACACAAACACACAAATTTCCTTTCTTTTAAAAAAGAGAAGCAATGCGTAAAGAAGAGATAGAAAAGAGAAAGAAGAGAAGATGAAACATAGTGCTTCCTCCTCTGATATTCTCTGCTTCTCCATTCCCTGAACCAAAATTTTCAATTTTTAATACATATAAACTTCTGGGGTTGTTGTAAAAGTTGAAGGCTTTTGGGGGTATCTGATCCATTGGGATCATCATCATCATCATCATTCATCAGCACATGGCCAAGCCTGGGGTGTTGGAGTCTGATCCAGGGGTGATGGTGA
This sequence comes from Glycine soja, assembly GCF_004193775.1. Classification (NCBI taxonomy): domain Eukaryota; kingdom Viridiplantae; phylum Streptophyta; class Magnoliopsida; order Fabales; family Fabaceae; genus Glycine; species Glycine soja. The sequence goes on from NW_021144463.1 coordinate 101,844, forward strand.
AGAAGGCCATAGAGTTGAAGAGAGAGCTTCAGAGGTTGGTGAAGTCCATTGTGGATGATGAGGATTGCAGCACTGAGACCATTGATCAGGCCAAAGAGACTCTCTGTGTTCTCAAGGAGTTGAAGCTCAGAAAGAGGTCTTCACTGTCTCTGAAGCTTCAAAACAAGAGTGTCACTTCTTCTTTCCCTGATGAATTCAAGTGCCCTCTTTCCAAGGAATTGATGAGAGATCCTGTCATTTTGGCTTCTGGTCAGGTTAGTATCACAATTTCAACTGTATAACAAGAATTCTGAATCTTCCAACAATTTTGTTTTTCTTTCTATTAATACTCTTATTTTAGCAGAAAAACAAAGTCTAGGAAGGTTTTAGTTTTTTAAGACATTAAATGTATTTGTTTTTTTCATTTAATACTAGTACCTTTTTGATAAAATATTAGAAAGATTGGTACAAAAAGTAATTGTAAAGAGTAATAGTAATAATCATGACAATTTTGCTGTGTTTGTGGTTTCTGAGAAAATGTTGGAAACAGACGGAAAGTCAAACTACAATAAAAATGGGGTGTTGTTATTATTGTTATTAATTTTAATAAATAGCTGGGCACCTAGAAAAATGAGTTGATGAATTTTCCTGGTGTGGCATAAAGGGGTAGAAAGTTCTTAACAAAATTGTTTTTTTTTTTAATTTTAATTTTCATTTGTTTTGGAATTAAGTTTAACTAACGTGAAGATATATATTCTGGTTTTGGCCTTTTGTCCATCTCTCTTTTGCTGGAATTTCTGTACTTTATTCCATGTTAAGTGACTAAAAAGGTATGGAAAAGATAGAAAAGGAATATATTCAGTTCTTTCCTAGTCCAGTGCAGAACCTTTGAGATTTTTTTTTTAATTTATTTAATGAAGTTAATAATATAGTTCATATTATCTATTTTAATAAATGTGAAGATAAATCGTTTCAGCATTTGGAATTGTAGTTTTATCTTTGTCTTTCTGTTTTTTCTCGTTTATTTTTTCTTCTCAATCAAAACAGTTTTTAACCTGTTGAACTGTTTTGCTTTTACATTTTGCTGTTCAATGTGAGTGGGACTTGCTGGATTTTACTTGGAATTATTTTGCATTTGCTGTCAATGGAAGTGCAATGCCAAGTGCTTTTTGTTTGATTTGCGGAATTTCTGTGATCTTCCCTCTATTTATGTTGTTAGCTTTACTGCATTCATGTTTCAAATGTACGTTTCAAGAAACAAAAAAGAGGGAAAAGAAAAAGTAAAAGGGCAATTTGATGATATGCCTATGATAGCCATTGTGGATGGAAAGAGAAAGAGTGGGGAGGTGAAAAATGAATAATATTCTCTGTCCATAAATGTGATTCTTGTGAGTGAGTGAGTGAGTGGCGGTGGTGATTGTATCTTTGTGTAGAACTTTTGACTGGTTTTCTCAAAAGGGAATAATTAAATTCTAGTGTTCTCGGCCTTTTTCTTTTTCCAAATTACTACAGTGATGTCTTCCTCCTCCACCCCAACTACCTTTGTTTTTTCTTTCTTTCTTTCCTAAGCCTTTTTCTGTGCAATGATACTTCTGATTGGTTTTGAGTGAACCAGTGATGGCTTGGAACAAATTTGAGGTTGTGCAGATATTTTCCCTGTCTAATTATGAACAGTGATTCATTTTGTTTCCCTCTTTTGGTTGTTAATATGTAGCATCTTTTGGTGTCAATTATGCAGACATATGATAGACCTTTCATTCAAAAATGGCTAAATGCTGGAAATAGGACTTGCCCTCGGACACATCAAGTCCTTTCACACACTGTGCTTACACCAAATCATCTAATAAGGGAAATGATAGAACAATGGTCTAAAAACCAAGGGATTGAATTTTCAAATACTGTTCAATATATTGACGAGGAAGGTTTAAACAAAGCTGACTGCGAGCATTTTCTTTGTTTGCTTAAGAAAATGTCATCAACACTTTCTGATCAGAAGACGGCTGCAAAAGAACTGCGCTTGTTGACAAAGAAGCATCCTTGTTTCCGGGTACTTTTTTGTGATTCAGCAGACGCCATTCCCCAATTGCTTAAGCCAATTTGTGGGAGTGATTCCTTTGGTAGTGTTCACCCTGATCTACAAGAAGATGTAATCACAACACTCCTCAACATCTCTATTCATGATAACAATAAAAAGCTAGTGGCTGAAACTCCTATGGTAATTCCTCTCCTTATGAGAGCATTGAGATCAGGAACAATTGAAACGAGAAGCAACGCTGCAGCTGCACTTTTCACTTTGTCAGCTCTTGACTCAAACAAGGAACTCATAGGGAAATCTGGAGCCTTGAAGCCGTTAATTGACCTCTTGGAAGAAGGGCATCCCTTAGCTATGAAGGATGTTGCTTCAGCAATTTTTAACATATGTGTAATGCATGAGAACAAGGCAAGAGCCGTGAAGGATGGTGCAGTGAGGGTGATTTTGGCAAAGATAAATAAGCAGATTCATGTTGCTGAGTTACTAGCTATCCTTGCACTGCTTTCAAGTCACCAGAGGGCTGTTCATGACATGGGAGATCTTGGAGCTGTTCCTAGCTTGCTAAGGATCATTAAAGAGAGCTCGTGCGAACGCAACAAGGAGAATTGTGTAGCAATCCTTCAAACCATTTGTCTGTATGATAGATCAAAGTTGAAGGAAATAAGGGAAGAGGAGAACGGCCACAAAACAATCTCTGAGCTAGCAAAAAATGGAACATCTAGGGCTAAGAGGAAAGCTAGTGGAATTCTTGAGAGATTGAATAGGGTTGTTCACATCACACACACTGCATAATGTCTCTTGAGCCCTCTCTCTAGGTACATTACATCGTATATTCTGCATCTGTCTCCAGAACTTTAAGTTGTTTAAAGTTAAAATCAGTCTGAAATTCTGTCTCTTCACCAATTTTTGTACATTCTTTTTTCTTAACAAAGTCATTCTCATGTTCATCAGTTAGTGACTGAATAAAGTTATGTGCTCTGCCTCCAAATTGTTCAAAACGGCAAATGGGAAAAGGAAAGATCTTTTATAATTCCTATTCCAAATAAATTGTTAATGATTGTTGTCGAACAATTTTCTTTTCCTCAAAGAGATTAAATTTTCGGTTACTTACATTAACGATTAACATGCATTAAACACAGACTATATTAACATTGTCTCTTAAAAGCACGTGGATCCGCAGGTCGTATATATAGAAAAATATCTATAAGAAAAAATAAACATTCTAAATGCGTCTTAATATCTTAAGAGATTAATCTTAGGACACCATGAATTAAAAAAATGATTTAACTTTTAAAATAGTAAAACAAAATTTAGACCACGGATATTTTTTTATGGACAACAATACTTAACTAAAATAATTTTAGGTCAGTTGATTTACATGCATTCAGTTATTAAAAATAGTATAAATCATTAAATGCTATATATTTATACGAATTGAAGGGATTTGTCTAAGAACATTGGTCTTAAATCAAATTGCAAATATCATAAGACAACTTGTTGTGACGACCACGAAATAAATCATGGCTCCTACGTAGGTAGTTGGCTGAAATTAGAAAGGTATCTCGTATTCCTCTTTCCATTGGTAATGGATGTAAAAAGAACGGGAGGAAAGACCCATACGTAGCAAGCAACATAGTAAAAGATAAAAAAAATGCGAAAATGAATGGAATCTTTTCCTTTTGGTCTTAGTTCATGTACAGGACATAATGTAGAACTCATCCAATCAATGGGTACAGGAATAATTGACATCCCTCACTTAAGTCCAAGTCAGATTTATGTGTGGATGTAAATTATACTATAAACTTGTTGCAGTCTTCATCTTTATTTATTTTTTTAAAAGGGGAATTCACCATTGAAATAGATTTGGAAGAAGCTCACGAGGAGGGGGAAAACAAGAAAATGGAAAAAGAGAGAATATAATGCGGAGTTTAAAATTCAAAGGTAGAAGAAAAGATTAAAAAGAAATAAATTAGAGTGAGAATAAGATAAAATAAGCATGATGAAGATTGTGGAGTGGGATGTGATGGATAGAGTTTTTTTTTTTTAATGGGTATGAGACATTGGACTGGAGAATTTTTTTCGTGGAAGATATATGTTGTGTATGAGCCATATTTCACGTGCAGATAGATGCTGGAGCGGAGTCTGTAGTACGAAACATGGGTGATATGATAAATCTGTCTGGTAGGTTTATATCACATATATTGATGTAATCCTATTTGGTTATTAATAATAGAAATAACCACTTTACTTCGGATGATGTAAGTACACTAGTCAAATTTCTTTAAATCTTGTGTTTGTGTGTGTTGTTGCTCTTTTTAGAATTTTGGTTACTATTACTAATAATAAATAATACATAAATTGTGGTATGAAAGAAAAGTTGTGCTAAATGTTGGATTAAGTGGGATTGTATCTCTTTTACTTTCAATAGTCAAAATATTGATTCATAATTTGCAATTACTTTATTCTTGAATGAGGATTTCCATTATAGTATAAAACAAGAAAACTTTTTTTTTTGTTTATAAACAGAAGAAAGTAAGACAAACGAAATAAAAAAAAAAAAGACTATCTATTCCTGGTGAAGAAAACACCAAGAGCATCTGTCATTAGAGATGTTGAGAGGTTGGACGGAGCATCTTCCAAAATTAGAAACTAATTGTCCTCAGAAGCACCTTGCTTTGCAAGGGAGTTGATAAACGTTAAATTTATCGAATTTTTATATTTATTGTGTCATTTATTTGATATTTTAGTTAACTTTAAGTCTTGCTTTGAATCAAATTAGTTTTAAATTTAGTTTTTATTTTATCTTAGGTAGAATTTATGTTTTAGTTATTTTTAATGAATTTTTGATAGTTTTTTTTTTAGCAAAAATTGATCATTCTGGCCAAAGCTCTAGAGACTCAAATCAAACAGAAAATTCTAGAAGGAGAAATTGCAAACATTGAAGATAAAAGCTACGAAAATCAAGAACAATATATTTTTCAAGGATAAATCAACCGAAGAAGAAGATAATTACTTGAATTAATTAGAGATATTATTTTTGTTTATAATTTATTGTGATTATCTCTTTAATTAAACCTAATTACAATTTTATAAATAGGAGGCTAAGCATTCGTTGTGTGCGTAGAAGTCCCAAATAGTTCTTAGAATTATATTTTAGACTTCCACCTACTAGACGCCTCCATTATTCCATTAGACACTCTAGGTTTCATTGGGTTATTTTTACGAGTGTAATTCCTTTCACCTAAGAGAGGAAATGATGAACCTTATTTCGCTTTAATTCTATCAACTCAATACTTCATCTTAAGTTCTTTATTTGTTTTCGTACTTAATGCTTTTATTTGATTGGCCATCTAGATGAATTCAGGAATTGACTTGTGCTTTGGCGAACCTTGTTGAAACCTGAATCAAGTACATAATTGGGATTATCTCTAGGAATAAAATAATCATGGTTAAGTCTCACTATTTCTCGACCATTAATGTTGATTGCTTGTGTCGATATGTCCAAGGGATTGACTATTAGACAAGTAATTTAGAATTTGCAACCATGCGGGAGCTGGGATAGAATACATTAATGAATTGGGATGGACAAAAGAGATGAGTATAAAATTATGAAGTTACAGTGGATTGAGCAAATTCCAAGTCCAAACCTAGACATTCATTCATCAAGATCGACGTCTCCATCAAAGTTTAGTATTTCTATCTTTACTCAATTATTTTATTGTCATTTAATTTTTATTGCAATTTATTTTAAGTTATTTATTTCGTGATAATCACAAAACAAAAATATAAAAACCTAATTTTTAGTTAAATAATTACATGAAATCCCTCCTTTATTCCTTTGGGAAATGACCTTAATGATAGTTTAATTACTACATCATGATTAGGTAGCACTGGCCTATAAGTTGAATCTAACGTGAAATAAAACCCTAACAGGAGTCTGCACAACTATTAGCTTCACGCAATGTGTGAGAAAAAACAATGTTTCCAATAAAGGGGAGATTGAAACTTAGGATTTTCTAAACAAGCAGATAATAGGGATGAGATTGAACCACACTACCTGCAATGAATTGAAGGGCCATGGTAAAGTCAGAGTCACATTCAAGTTTTTAAATGCCTTCAAGCCTAGCAAGACTAAGGCCATGATAAATTGCTTGAAGTTTCGCATTGGTGTTTGTTGAAATACCATAGGATCCATAAAAACCAACCACCCAATGATCATGTGTATAATGAATTAGACCTCTAAATCCTGATTGTCCTGGATTGCCAAACGCGTTGTTGTAATGCCCTGTAACACGTTGTTTAATGTATTTCTCGTGTTATTTGATTTTGTGGTTGATTTGGATGAGTTGAGGTATCGTGTGAATTAGCCATGTGTGATTTGCTTGATGTGGATGTTGAGTTATGTGGATTTTTATTGACTTAGGTTGAAATTATGAGATTTCAAGTTTTACCCAAACCTATTTCAGTAAAACTGTTATCCTGGACTCGTTAAACGTTAAATCGCCTTTAAATTTGGACTGTAGGTTCATAACCCAAGTTTCCATGTTTTGATTGTTGGGATTCATAAAATAATACTTTTCAATATCTCAACTCGAGAGGAATTGCGCTTAGCGCGAAATGTCACGCTCAGTGCAAATCCCAACCCGAGAGGAATTGTGCTCAGCGTAAATAGTCGAGCTTAGTGTTGGACAAGTGGCCTCAGATATCTTAAGAAGGGGGGGTTGAATTAAGATATCACAAACTATTCCCCAACTAAAAATTCTACTTTGATTTTAGCCCAAGTCCCAAGATTCCTTTTAAAATGAATTCCTAAATAATAATTCAAATTAAACTTACTGAATAGAAACAATAAGCAACAATAAATAAAAGAGTTTAAGGGAAGAGAAAGTGAAAACACAGTTTTTATATTGGTTTGGCAAAGTCCGTTGCCTACGTCCAGTCCCCCAAAAATCCTCTTTGAGTTCCACTATCTCACAAATCCTTTACACCTTTTGAAACACACAAGGACAACCCTTCCTTTGTGCTCAGATGCTTTACAACAAGAGACTCACAGTCTCTTAGCCCTTTATTTCAGAAGTAAGAAGAAGAAGAAGAAATGATCTCTCTTGAAAGAGATAGATGTTACAATGAAGCCCTCAATTCCTTATTGAATAACACAAGTGTTTGGCCAAGGAATTTTTGAAGATAAGAGATTTTTGTTTGACAGGATTATGCCTTTTGTGAACAGTGAAAACTCTAAAGAAAATTCGTGCCCAAGTCACCTATTTAAATTCCTTTGATGGCCATTAAAAAATCCAATGAAAAGTTGTGACTGTTGGCAGATTTTCTCGAAAATCTTCTCTGGTAATCGATTACAGCATTGGCGTAATCGATTACACAGTTAATTTTATTCAAAATTCAAATGTCCAACGTTCAAAAGCTCTGGTAATTGATTACATATGATGTGTAATTGATTACACACTTACAAAATCATTTTTAACCGTTTTAAAGCATTGGTAATCGATTGCAGCTTTGAAAACTTTGAAAATAACTTTGAAAACATTTACAGAAAGCTTTATGGCCACTGGTAATCGATTACAACCTCTGGTAATCGATTACCAGAGAGTAAAATGCTTGGAAAAGTTTTTGTTAAGATAGAAACTCACTTGGCCAATCATTTGTGCTTTTCAAAAACTTTTCTAAGAGTCTATCTTAATTCTTTTCTTGAGATCTTTGCTTTGCTTGACATCTTGCTTTCTTCATCCTTGAAATTCATCTTTAATGATCTTTGAAATTCCTTGGCATCATCAAAATAATTCTTGAAGCTTTGCTTCTACACTTAGCACCAAAAGTGGATTCCCGCTTAGCGAGACGAACTCGCTAAGTGAGATCTGCAGATTATAAATACGTTCTTCAGCATGAAAAACATGATTTTCATGCCTCCCTCTCTCAAAACTCCGCCAAACCACCTTAGAAACTCCTCCTCCACCACCCATGACCATCAGTAGCCACCACGAGCCATTGTTGCTTGCCGTCGAACCACCATATGGAGAGGAACATTTTAATCGGAGCGAAATCTTCAAAAATCCACCTCAAGGATTTGGTGGAGAACAAGCTCTCAATCCTTTCTTTTGTAGTTTCTCTAAGGTAATATTGACTTCTATGTTTTTCTCCTAGTTAGTTTAAGCTTGTCTTAGTGTCTCTTGTGTTTTAGGTACCGTAAGTTTTTACACTTCCTTTGAAAAACCCTTGAAAATGAGAGGTTGTAAAAGCTATCTTTTATAAATTTGATGTTGTTTTCATGACCTTTGTTGAACCCCAGTCACATTGGTGTGGTCGGAATTTCAAAATGGTATCTCTCTGTAGTAGAATCCGAAACACCCCTTAGCCCTTTTTGTTTTGACAAGGGTAATTGACCCCAAATGTTATAATTAAACTTGTTTTTGAAATTTATACTAAATTTCCTTTGATTTGGTATATATAACTTTGCATTTAGACTGAAAAACGAGAACGAGAGAAGCCTCTGAGCGGCGTAGAGAGGAGCTAATGGAGAGCTCACGATAGGTGATAGGAGTTTATTTTGGTTTACTGCTTTGATACCATAGTTAGGGTCAGGGAACCCAACTATGGGGATGTATGACTATCCTTATTGCATGTTGATTTTCAAGAAAAAAAATGTGTTTTTGACTAATGGGATGTGATATATTTGTTATTGATGAATGAAATTGTGAATGATGTTGTTATTGTAACGATTGGAATTTTTGGGAAAATTCTTAATTACAGAGGAGACTCTGCCTAAAATTTCATATTTGTTCTTCTATTTACTCCTTTATTAAATTTTAAATGGGCATGTGAGTTTGTGTTGTAAACCATAGTTCTCCTCTTTAATTTAGAATTTCCCCTTAAAATACCAGTCTTATGATAACATGGATTATTGTTGTATTAGACTTATGTTGTTTGAAGACCTGTGAAGTGTGAATCTCAGGCATGAAATTTATATGTATGTATTTGTGGGGTGTGCTTACTGACGATGTTGTTATCGATGATAATGTTTATATAAGGTGATGGTGTTATTGATGATAATATTGATAAAGAATGATGTTGTTATTGGTGATAATATTGATATGAGAATGTTGTTGTTATTGATGATAATGTGACATGAGGTGATGTTATTATTCACGATAATATTGAACTAAGATGATGTTGATGTTGGTAACGCCATTGAGATGAGATGATGTTGATGATAATGTCATTGAGATGAGATGATGTTGATGTTGAAAATGACATTGAGATGAGATGATATTGATGTTGATAATGACATTGAGATGAGATGTTGTTGATGTATGTTGTGTATGTACATGGGGGTGCAGTGGCCGTGACGGATATCCCTGGTGGGGGATGACTTAGAATCTTTAATTTTCTATGGTCAGTGCATTGATGGTGCCCATGTTTCATACTTCATATTACATGGAAATAGTAAAAACTTTGTTAGTAAGTACTTGTAGTTTCTCATGAGGCAAAATACTTGTACTTGGGGGCATGCCACTCAGTTCGAAACTCCCTTGAGACTCAGGTTGATCACCATTGGGGGGGGGGTGATGTAGCTCCATGTGGAGCTTGTAGGCCTTGGATCTTCTTCATCAATGGAGTCCTTTGTTTCTTGAAGATAAATGGCAGTGGAATTGGAGATGGAAGAAAGATGATTGGAGACGCCACTTCAAGGAGAAGATGAGTCAAGAAGAAGCTCACCACCATAGGAAGCCATGGATAAGAGCTTGAAGGTAGGAGAAGATGAGTGGAGAGAGAGGGAGAGAAGGAGCACAAAATTTTATGCCTCAAAAGAGGTCTGAACTTTGAAGTGTAATTCTCAAATGATCAAAGTTGAAAAAATTCACACACATGACCTCTATGTATAGCCTAAATGTCACACAAAATTGGAGGGAAATTTGAATTTCTATTTGAAATTGAATTTGTGGAGCCAAATTTTGGAGCCAAAATTTCACTAATTATGATTAGTGAATTTTAGCTATGGTTCAGCCCACTAATCCAAGATCAAGTCCAGGATTCTCCACTAAGTGTGCTTAGGTGTCATGAGGCATGTAAAACATGAAGGACACGCACAAAGTGTGACTATATGATGTGACAATGGGGTGTAGCAAGCAAATGCTCACCTCCCCCTCTAAAATTTAATTGAATTGGGCTCCCAATTCAATTAAATTTATTTCCCAACACACACATCAAATATTCACGTAATGCATGTGAAATTACAAAACTGCCCCTAATACAAAAACTAGCTTAGATGCCCTAAAATACAAGGGCTGAAAAATCCTACATTTCTATGGTACCATACTTATATTATGGAGCCCTAAATAAAAGACCCAAATATAATGAAACCTTAATCTAATATGTACAAAGATAAGTGGGCTCATACTTAGCCCATGGGCCCAAAATCTACCCTAAGGCTCATGAGAATCCTAGGGTCTTCTCTTGCATCTCTGGCCCAATCTTCTTGGAGTCTTCTATCCAATGCCCTTGGGGGGTAGGATTGCATCATTCCCCCCTTTGAAAAAGATTTGACCTCAAATCCAGAGGTTCTTGAAACTCTGGGCTTCTACCCTCAACACCTGTAAAAAGAATAAAAATATATATATTAGTGGTATTTGGCATGTTGGAGTAAGGTAAGATCTGAAAACCCATTTCTTGGGAAACTTCCCATGAGGGAACATGGTTCCTCACCAACTCAATGAGTGGTGCTACAAGTATAGAAAAATATGGGACAAACCTTTTGTAAAAGTTTGTTAAGTCATGGAAGCCACAAATTTTCCTTATACTTGGTGGAGTGGGTCACTCATGAGTGACCTTTATTCTCTTAGAGTTCGTGGGAACCCCTTGATGACTATTTAAAAAATTAAGGAAAGTAATGCAATAAAACATACCTTTTTCTATATTTTCATGTTGATTATTCCTACCAAAAAGTATGACAAACCTAAGGTGTCCCATATGAGCCCCTAAGTTTGTATTGAAACTAAAAATAAGAACAAATCTACCTAATGAGTCCCTATGTATGTGAATCATGAAGATGTTGGATGCATGGGTGATTTTACAAAAGAGGGTTGCACCACTCAACACATTCATCATACCACCTATCATGGGGATTCGGTGCGTCATAATACCTATTTTGGACACCAACAAAGCACAAGGAGTTAAGCTCTTATGAACCAAACCCTCATCCAACAACTCCTTTACTTGAGGAATAACCTCAAGCTCAAGAGGTATGACAGTGCTAAGGGATGTTTCCCTTGATAGGAGAAGGTAGAAAGATTGTTTAAGAAGGAGTGCTCTTTTGATATCACCTTTTGTTGCAAAATGATTTTCCTTCTTAATAATCTTCATGGAGGAATCCTTTTCCTCTTTTTCCATCCCCATGGCCTCTGAAGACAAGGCCTTACTATCATTCTCTTTCTTTTGTTTTTCTAGTTTTTCTTCCTCATCCCTCTTATCTTTCATAGTTAGTTGATCTTTGGCCATTTGTGAAGGTGTTTGAGGATGCAACACAAATTTAGTGTCAAGATGGGTGAGGGTAAGCTCATTAGTTAGGCCATTGTAAATGATCTTCCTAAAAAATTGCCATGGCCTTCCTAAAAGAATATGCCCTGCCTCCATGGGAACTATATCACAATTAACTTCATCCTTACATGTCCCAATGGAGAAAGCTACCTTCACTTGTTGGTTAACTATCATTTCCCCTTTCTCATTGAGCCATTGAAGTTTATAAGGTTTTGGGTGGGGAATGATAGTGAGGTTCAACTTGGAAACTAATCTTGTGCTACAACAATTGCAACAATTGCAACAAGATCCACTATCCACAATCAGAGAACAAGTTTTATCTAAAATTTTGCATCTTGTATGAAAGATGTTCTCTCTTTGGGATTGAGATAGATCACAAGATTGACCTCCAAGGAGCCTTCTAACCATTAGGTGGTCACCTTCTGTTAGTTGATGAATACGACTAACTTTTGTGTATAGAACCTGTGTATTTTGTATCAAACTTTCCCAATTTATGGTTGTTTTGTTATATTATAATTACTTTTTGTTAAATATAGGTAATAGATAATTTATACTTTTGTTTTGTGTGTTTAATAATCAATTTATCTCAATTTCAGGTTAATTAGGCAAATTGGCAAAAGTGTTGTTTTCACCTTCTCGCTAAGCCAATGCTGGCTTAGCGAGCATTCGCTAAGCGCGACATTCAGTGGCTAAACGTGAGGAAGAATCCAGAAGAAGATGAGCTGTCAAGTTTGCTAAGCGCACCGCTCCAGGTCATCAAGCGCACTGCTTCAGCTCATCAGCTAAGTGAAACAAGCTCACTAAGCCAAAATCCACTTAGGCACGCTAAGCAATCCAGATCTGCGCTAAGCGCACGAGCGCGAACAAGGCCACCTATTTAAGCTTGAAATCAAATTTGCAAAGGGAGTTTGGAGTTTTTCTTGAAGAAGCCTCTACATGCATGAGAATCTGGCCCTGGCTTGAAGCTTTTGCATGTTTAGGAAGTTCTAGAGAGAGAAAGATCCAAGTTCCAAAGAGTTCTGAGAGATTTTGCTGTGTAAAGATCTACAGAGATGCGAGTTCGAAGCGGAAGCCGTTCTGAGAACTTGAGATGAGTTTGTGAGTGATTGTGAGATCCTAGAGGTAAAGGAGACATCCTCACCACTTGTGTTTTTGCAGTCTTTCATCTTGTCTTCTCTTTGTTGTAAAGGAGGTTTCCAGACTATGGAAAGCTAAATCCTCTATTGGATCTTCCCTGTAGGTACCTAATGTAAATATATTTCTATCTATGTAATGATGTTTTGTGTGTTCTCTATGCTATCTGCTTTTCATTCCAGTGTGCTTTTACCTTGATCACGTAGATGCATGCTTTGTTAGGGTCATTCAACAGTGGGAACTGGTTTGATTCTAAAGTCCTTGGTAGTATGGGACTAAGATGTTGTGCTATCACGAGGGATCAGGGTACAAGAACTTAGTTGTGTATGTGTGTCTTAATGCGGTCTTGGTTGAGTTTAGTCTTACAAGAGGGATCTGCGGACGAGGCTTGATCAGGACTAGGCTAGGCTATCATGAGGAATCGGGGTCTAGCAGTCCAAGAGACAACATAGGAACGCATGAGCATTGTTAAATAGAGAACATCCTTTTTAGCATCACGAACCTATGAGGAAGACCAACGCTTTCTCTACTTGCTTTTTACACAGTATTTCTCTTGCGTGATTTTCTTTCTTTTTGCCTAGATAGTTTAAATACCTGTCCATAACCACAATTATATTTTCATACCAGATGCCTATTTATCAAAATAGCTTTCCAGATAACACAAGTTCCCCGAGAGTTTGATACTTGATTCTTACTGTTTTATACTACTTGTGCGATCCGGTGCACTTGTCGGCTGCGAACAAGTTTTTGGCGCCATTGCCGGGGAACTTCTTTTTATTGGGGAAGTTAGCTCATTTTTAGGTGTCTATTCTTTATTTGTTATTCTTTGATTGTTTCTGTGAATATTTGTTCTTTAATTTATATTTATCTTCTATAATTGAACTAGATAACTGTTGCCTGTTAGTATTCTACGTATATAGACTCTTGTATAGGTGATTTAGTACTCCTCACTAAGGCAACTACTTCACTGCTATATCATGAAGATTATTATCTCAATCCCATTAATGAACTGTGATTTAGCCAGAGGAGAGCAACATAAAGACAGTTGTTATTTTTATTCTGTAAATAACCATGATTGGAGACAGGAACCGGTCATTTATGAATATCTTGAAGAGGAAAGAGTCCCTGATCTTGAGAGTATTTTGGCAGACTTCATGACATACCAAGCCAGCTCTAAAGGATCTTGTTATGGAATGCAACAGCAGGGAACTCAATTTCAAAGGAACCAGTCTTCTACAGGCTATCACTGGGAGTCATGCTGGCAACCAAATTATGATGATAAAGCAGAAGGAGTTATTAATCTGGATGACCTGCTAATGCAATTTAAAGATACAATAGAGTCAATGCAACAGGCTTTTAGAAGAACTGCAACTCTAATTAGTAAGTTGGTGGATGACATGGCTAACACTGCGGCCAGAGAAGAGGAAGAGTGTATAGAGATTGAAACGTATCAAGAAAGCATTTTTCAAGTTACCTCCCATCCATCATCAGAAGACCACTGAAGAGGAAACGTCTATAATCTCCAGTACTCCAGAATACTCCTGCTCGACCACTGCTGGCTATGTTAGAGGAACAGAGAAAGGTAGATTGGAACTCAATGTAGAGGATCAAATGTGGAAGCAAAGCTTCATGATGAATCAAAAGTGATTCAAAGGTGTTTTGATGATAACAATGATGAAAACAAAAGATGATGACAAAGGTGATGAACAAAAAGCTCAAAAGATCAAAGAACAACTCAAGTGAATCAAAGAACAACTCAAGTGAATCAAAGAACATCTCAAGTGAATCAAGAACAAGTCAAGAGTTCAAGAATCAAGAAGAATTCAAGACTCAAGAAGAAAGCCTACAATCAAGAATCAAGATCAAGATTCAAGACTCAAGATTCAAGAATGAAGAAAAGACTCAATCAAGATAAGTATTAAAAAGTTTTTTTTCAAAACTTTGAATAGCACATGAGTTTTTGACAAAACCTTTACCAAAGAGTTTTTACTCTCTGGTAATTGATTACCATATTGTTGTAATCGATTACCAGTAGCAAAATGAGTTTGAAAAAGTTTTTAAACTGAATTTACAACGTTCCAAATATTTTCAAAAGGCTGTAATCGATTACAATGTTTTGGTAATCGATTACCAGTGTCCTTGTGATGCAATCCTCCCTAGGAAAGGACCAGTTACCAGAGCCATGAGCAAGAGGCTCCAAGAGGATTGGGCTAGAGTTGATAAAGAAGGCCTTAGGGTTCTCATGAACCTTAGGGTAGATTTTTGAGCCCATGGGCCAAGGTTGGGTCCACTCTTCTTTGTAAATAGTAGAATAGGTTGTTTTCTTATTTTGGGCCTTGTATTTTGGCCATTCTAGTAGTATAGGGTTTTAGCCTTGTATTTCAGGGCATTTTGAGTAGTCTTTGTAGTAGGATTTTTTTTGTATTTTCATGTTTTTTTGTCATGGGGGTGAGCTTAGCTATTATAGGGGTGTGTAGCTAAGCTCTAGCTTCTCAAGAAAGCTTCTCAAGGAGGTGAGCTTAGTTTTTAGATGGGTGTGTGTAGCTAAGCTCTAGCTTCTCAAGGAAGCTTCTCAAGGAGGTGAGCTTAGTTTTTAGATGGGTGTGTGTAGCTAAACTCTAGCTTCTCAAGGAAGTTTTCTCAAAGAAACTTCTCAAGGAAGTTTTCTTAAGAAAGCTTCTCAAGGAAGTTTTCTTAAGAAAGCTTCTCAAGGAAGCTACCTAGTCTATAAATAGAAGCATGTGTAACACTTGTTGTAACTTTGATGAATGAAAGTCTTATGAGATACACTTCAAAGTTCCACTTCTTTCCTTCTTTTATTCCTTCAATTTCGTGCTCCCCCCTTCTCTCTTTCTTTTCCTCCATTAAAGCATCCTCTTCAAGCTTCTTATCCAAGGCAATTCTTGGTGGTGAAGCTCCTTCTTCCTTGGCTTATTCCCTAGTGGATGGTGCCTCCCCTATCCTCTTCTCCTTTGCCTTCCGCTGCATCTCCATGGTGAAAAATCACCATTGAAGGACCTCATTGAAGCTCAAAGATCCAGCCTCCATCCACAAGCAAGCTTCCATCAAGTGGTAATCAGAGCACAAGAGCTTCAAGTAGGTGCTCCTTAAACCTCCATTATTTTTTTTGCTTTACCTTCTCTTCCATTGTTGTTTCTTCATTTTTCTCCATGTATCTCCTCACATGTCTTGTTCTAAATGTTGTTAACATGATTCTTTAGAGTTTCCACCGATTAAACTTGCTATAGAAGTTAGATTTGATTTTCTATGGTTCAAATTTCTTGTTCTTGTTCTTGAACCATGAATTGTGTTGAGTTTAGGTTCCTTTGAGTTTTGTCTTGTTATTTTTTGTGGCTGAAACCTAAACCATAAAATTCTTACAAAAATATTAAAGTAGAAGAAAACCTCAAAAATCTAGAGTGACTTGTTCACCTATTGTAGTTTTGTCATAGAAGTCATGTCTAGTCATGAAACTTGTCACATAAGATTTCTTATGTTGTGCTGAATTTTATTTTCTTGTTTCTTTGTCTAACTCATTTGTTCATGAGTGTATGAAATTCTTTTAGCCTATTATTTGATTTGAGTCAAATCTTTCATGTTAATTAGTCCTTAACATGTTCATGCAAAATTCTTAGAGAGTCTTTGATTGTGAACCTTTTCTTGAACTTTTAGGTTTCTTTATGATTGTGTCTATTGTGAATTTGAGTTTTGGTGATTGAATTGCTGGCTGAAATGTTGATCCTAAGTGAATATTGAACTCCGAAAACTGTGGTAAAAAATCCTAGTGAGTTCAACATACATAGGAAGGTTGAAAGTAAGCCCAAGGCAATCAATATACAATGCTTAAAGAAACAAATCGCTGGTGCTGGCAGCTTGGGCATACAAACTTGTAAAAATTACTGAGAATTGGTTACTTGGAATTTTGAGCTGAAATTTTTACTGAATTTTCTAGACATCTGGAAAAAAGTTATAAAAAAAGAAACAAGTGATTTGGATAAAAGGAAAAAATACGAAAAATCGCACAAGTTGGCAGGAAAATCAGTATCCAGAAAAAAAAGGTGAAAGGGAAGGGTGCTTGTTGTTTTGGCTCAAAATTTATTCTATAATTGGAAATTTCAATTCAAAATTAGTGTGAAGACAAGTGCCAAAGCTAGAGTTTTGTTGAGTCTTTTTTTTTTCCAGTTTTTTTTTACTCTACTCTAGAGCCATTCTAAGTTTCTCTTTGAGTCCTAGCTTGCTTCTATGTCCTTTTCATTGCTTTAATTGTTGAATAATCCTTGAAAAATTGTCTTGTTAAAACTCCATTGGTTTAGCTTTCATTTCATTTTTTTTTGGTCTTTGGTTATTGCTTGTCTCTTTGTTTCCTTGTTTGTGGGTTGCCATATAGGGAATTGGAAGGAGGATTGGTGCCATCCCTTGAAGAATTTGAGTCCAGAAGCAAGGGGCCAACCACCTTAAGAGCTATTGGACTAAGAAGCACTCCAAATTGAGTGAATCACCAAAGAGAGAACAACCACCAAAATTGAAGACCGTTTTGTAATTTTGTAATTTGCAATTTACTTACCTTCATTGCTTTCAAGTTTTTGTAACAAAAAGGCCTTTCATTGGAAGTGTGTTGGGAGCCTCCAATAGGTTACCAAACTTCCATTTGTGTGTAATAATTTTAGGCAATTTTTACTTAGGATAGTGAGTTCTTTGTTGGGAACCTTGAATGTGGTCATCCAAACACTCTTAGGATTCACCTAGTTTACATTTCTTGCTTACTTTCATAGCTTATTTCTTTTACCTTCCATTGTCAAATCGCCTAGATAGCTTGCATTTTACCAATTAGTTTTTTTTTACCTTATCTTTCACACCTCTTTTAGTGTTTATTTTGGCTAGTTTCAACCATAGTTTCTTTTACCTTTTGTTTTCAAACCTCCAACAAGAAAGAACCACAACTTAGAAACCAACATGAGTCATCATTCAACTAGTGTTAATGATGAGGGTACTAGTCATAAGGACCCTCTATCTAGAATCTTAGATGAGTTGAGTTCTCTCAAGTTATGGAAAGAAAAACAAGAGAGAAAAGAAAAAGGAAAAAAAGAGTGGAAGAAACAAGTCAAGATGAAAGAGAGAAAATAAGAGAGGAAGAAAGAAGAAAAATAATAAAAGAAATGAAAAGAGAAAAACATGCCTCCTATAGTAGTCATGACTCTTGCAAGAGTTTAAGTGAAGAACTTAGTGACTATTATAGAGGGCGCCATAGTTCACATACTAAACATCACTCCCAAAGAAGGGAAAGGGATAGAAGGCCTCAAGAGGTTAACATTAGTCTTCCATATTTCCATGGAAAAGATAATGTTGAGGCCTACTTAGATTGGGAAATGAAGGTTGAACAACTCTTTGCTTGCCATCATATTAGCGAAGAGAGAAAAGTTCCATTGGCTACCCTTAGCTTTCAAGGGTATGCCCTCTATTGGTGGACTTCCCTTGTTAGGGAACGAAGGATTCATGGGGATCCTCCAGTAGAGTATTGGAATGATCTTAAGAGTGCCCTTAGGAAGAGGCACATTCCTCCCTACTATGAAAGGGAGCTTATGGACAAGCTCCAAAGGCTTAAACAAGGGAGTATGAGTATTGAAGAATACAGACAACAAATGGAACTACTCTTTTTAAGAGCTGGACTTAGGGAGGAGGAAAGGACAAGCATAGCGAGGTTCCTTAGTGGGCTTAATATGGAAGTAAGGGACAAGGTTGAACTCCTTCCATATAGGGACCTAGATGAACTAGTCCAATTTTGTATAAGAGTGGAACAACAACTAAAAAGAAAGCCTTCTTCAAAATCTTATGGCTTTCACTCTTATCCAAGGAAGGACCAAGCCCAAGGAGTTTTGGGGGCTACACCTTCAAAACCCAAGGAAGAAAAGGGTAAGACCATAGAGAAATACACCCCTAAGACTAGTTCCCAAGAAAGGACTAGCAACATTAAATGCTTCAAATGTCTTGGGAGAGGTCACATTGCCTCTCAATGCCCCACCAAGAAAACCATGATTATGAGGGGTCAAGACATTTATAGTAGTCAAGAAGAAACTACTTCTTGCCCTTCCTCTAGTGGAAGTGAAGATGAAGTAAGGGGTGAAGAGTCTAGTGAGGAAGTCTACCCCCATGAAGAAGGTGACCTCTTAATGGTTAGAAGGCTCCTTGGAGGTCAATCTTGTGATCTATCTCAATCCCAAAGAGTGAACATATTTCATACAAGATGCAAAATTTTAGATAAAACTTGTTCTCTCATTGTGGATAGTGGATCTTGTTGCAATTGTTGTAGCACAAGATTAGTTTCCAAGTTGAACCTCACTATCATTCCCCACCCAAAACCTTATAAACTTCAATGGCTCAATGAGCAAGGGGAAATGATAGTTAACCAACAAGTGAAGGTACCTTTCTCCATTGGGACATATAAGGATGAAGTTAATTGTGATATAGTTCCCATGGAGGCAGGACATATTCTTTTAGGAAGGCCGTGGCAATTTGATAGGAAGATCATTTACAATGGCCTAACTAATGAGATTACCCTCACCCATCTTGGCACTAAATTTGTGTTGCATCCTCAAACACCTTCACAGGTGGCCAGAGATCAACTAACTATGAAAGATAAGAGGGATGAGGAAGAAAAACTAGAAAAACAAAATAAAAAGAAGGATAGTAAGGCCTTGTCTTCAAAGGCCAAGGGGAAGGAAAAAGAGGAAAAGGATTCCTCCAAGAAGATTGTTAAGAAGGAAAATCATTTTGCAACAAAAGGTGATATTAAAAGAGCACTCCTTCTTAAACAATCTTTCTACCTTTTCCTATCAAGGGAAACATCCCTTAGCACTGCCACAATTCCTACATTTGAGACCTTACCCCCAAAGGTCCAAGAACTCTTACATGAATTTGGTGATATATTTCCCAAAGAGATACCCCCTGGGCTACCTCCTTTAAGGGGAATAGAACACAAAATAGATTTAGTCCCAGGAGCAAGCCTTCCTAATAGGCCAGCCTATAGGACTAATCCTCAGGAGACTAAGGAGATAGAGTCTCAGGTAAAAGAATTGTTGAAGAAGGGCTGGGTCCAAGAGAGCCTAAGCCCATGTGCTGTGCCAGTGTTGTTGGTGCCCAAAAAGGATGGTACGTGGAGAATGTGTACAGATTGCAGGGCCATCAACAACATCACTGTAAAGTATAGGCACCCCATTCCTAGACTTGATGATTTGCTTGATGAGTTGCATGGTGCCAATATCTTTTCAAAAATTGATCTTAAAAGTGGGTATCACCAAATCAGGATGAAAAAGGGTGATGAGTGGAAAACCGCTTTCAAGACCAAGTTTGGTTTGTATGAATGGCTAGTGATGCCTTTTGGGCTCACTAATGCACCAAGCACCTTTATGAGGCTTATGCATCATGTCTTAAGGGATTTCATAGGTAGATTTGTAGTTGTTTATTTTGATGATATTTTAGTGTACAGTAGGAGCCTAGATGATCACTTAGGACATCTCAGGCAAGTTCTTTCAGTCCTTAGGAAAAACACCCTCTATGCAAATATAGAGAAGTGTACTTTTTGTGTAGATAATATAGTTTTCTTAGGGTTTGTAGTTGGTAGAAATGGGGTCCAAGTGGACCCTGAGAAAATCAAGGCCATCCAAGAATGGCCCACCCCAAAAAGTGTGGGAGATATTAGGAGCTTCCATGGGTTGGCAAGCTTCTATAGAAGGTTCGTTCCTAATTTCTCTACAATTGCATCACCTCTCAATGAGCTAGTGAAGAAGAATGTGGCATTTACCTGGGGTGAAAAACAAGAGCAAGCCTTTGCTTTGCTCAAAGAAAAGCTTACTAAGGCACCTGTTCTAGCTCTTCCTGACTTTTCTAAAACTTTTGAGCTAGAATGTGATGCTTCTGGAGTGGGAGTTGGAGCTGTTTTGTTGCAAGGTGGGCACCCTATTGCTTATTTTAGTGAAAAACTTCATGGTGCGACCCTTAACTACCCCACCTATGATAAAGAGCTTTATGCCTTAATAAGAGCACTCAGAACTTGGGAACATTACCTTGTTTCCAAGGAATTTGTCATTCATAGTGATCATCAATCACTTAAGTTCATTAGAGTGCAAAGCAAGTTAAACAAAAGGCATGCAAAATGGGTAGAGTACCTAGAGCAATTTCCATATGTTATCAAATACAAAAAGGGAAAACAAATGTGGTAGTTGATGCCCTCTCTAGGAGACACACATTGTTTTGCTCACTAGGAGCTCAAATTTTAGGATTTGATAACATTAGGGATTTGTATGCTTTAGATGAACATTTCTCTCCCATTTACAAGAGTTGTGGGAAAAAGGCCCAAGATGGATACTATTTGGCTGAGGGGTATTTGTTCAAAGAGGGAAAGCTTTGCATACCCCAAGGAACCATCAGGAAATTACTTGTGAAGGAGAGCCATGAGGGTGGGCTCATGGGCCACTTTGGGATAGACAAGACCCTTGTCTTACTCAAAGAAAAGTTCTATTGGCCCCATATGAAGAAAGATGTCCATAAGCATTGCACTAGGTGTGTGGCTTGTTTACAAGCCAAGTCTAGGGTGATGCCTCATGGGCTATACACACCTTTACCCATTCCATCTGCACCTTGGGTAGACATTAGTATGGACTTTGTCCTTGGGCTCCCTAGAACCCAAAGAGGTGTAGACTCTATCTTTGTAGTGGTGGATAGGTTTAGCAAGATGGCACACTTTATACCATGCCACAAGGTGGATGATGCTTCCCATATCTCAAAACTCTTTTTTAGGGAAGTTGTGAGACTCCATGGTTTGCCTAGGACCATTGTGTCAGATAGAGATGCTAAGTTCCTTAGCCACTTCTGGAAAACATTATGGGCTAAGCTAGGAACTAAGCTTTTTTTCTCTACCACTTGTCATCCACAAACTGATGGGCAAACAGAGGTAGTGAATAGGTCTTTATCCACTCTTTTAAGGGCTCTTCTAAAAGGCAACCATAAGTCTTGGGATGAGTATCTTCCTCATGTAGAATTTGCCTACAATAGGGGGGTTCATAGAACCACCAAGCAATCCCCTTTTGAGGTTGTCTATGGGTTCAATCCCTTAACACCCTTAGACCTCATTCCCCTCCCACTTGACATTTCTTTTATACATAAAGAAGGGGAATCTAGGTCAGAGTTTGTAAAGAAGTTGCATGAGAGGGTTAAGACCCAAATAGAGAACCAAACAAAGGTGTATTCAACTAAGGGCAATAGAGGAAGAAAGGAGCTAGTTCTTAATGAGGGGGACTGGGTTTGGCTCCATCTTAGGAAGGAAAGATTCCCTACTAAAAGGAAATCCAAGCTTAGCCCAAGAGGGGATGGACCTTTTCAGGTCTTGGAGAGGATCAATAATAATGCCTATAGGTTGGACCTCCCAAGAAAGTATGGAGTCAGCACCACTTTTAATATTTCTGATTTAATTCCTTTTGCAGGTGGAGCTGATATAGAGGAGGAGGAACCAACAGATTTGAGGTCAAATCCTCTTCAAGGGGGAGGGGATGATGCAATCCTCCCTAGGAAAGGACCAGTTACCAGAGCCATGAGCAAGAGGCTCCAAGAGGATTGGGCTAGAGTTGATAAAGAAGGCCTTAGGGTTCTCATGAACCTTAGGGTAGATTTTTGAGCCCATGGGCCAAGGTTGGGTCCACTCTTCTTTGTAAATAGTAGAATAGGTTGTTTTCTTATTTTACGCCTTGTATTTTGGCCATTCTAGTAGTATAGGGTTTTAGCCTTGTATTTCAGGGCATTTTGAGTAGTCTTTGTAGTAGGATTTTTTTTGTATTTTCATGTTTTTTTGTCATGGGGGTGAGCTTAGCTATTATAGGGGTGTGTAGCTAAGCTCTAGCTTCTCAAGAAAGCTTCTCAAGGAGGTGAGCTTAGTTTTTAGATGGGTGTGTGTAGCTAAGCTCTAGCTTCTCAAGGAAGCTTCTCAAGGAGGTGAGCTTAGTTTTTAGATGGGTGTGTGTAGCTAAACTCTAGCTTCTCAAGGAAGTTTTCTCAAAGAAACTTCTCAAGGAAGTTTTCTTAAGAAAGCTTCTCAAGGAAGTTTTCTTAAGAAAGCTTCTCAAGGAAGCTACCTAGTCTATAAATAGAAGCATGTGTAACACTTGTTGTAACTTTGATGAATGAAAGTCTTATGAGATACACTTCAAAGTTCCACTTCTTTCCTTCTTTTATTCCTTCAATTTCGTGCTCCCCCACTTCTTTCCTTCTTTTATTCCTTCAATTTCATGCTCCCCCCTTCTCTCTTTCTTTTCCTCCATTAAAGCATCCTCTTCAAGCTTCTTATCCAAGGCAATTCTTGGTGGTGAAGCTCCTTCTTCCTTGGCTTATTCCCTAGTGGATGGTGCCTCCCCTATCCTCTTCTCCTTTGCCTTCCGCTGCATCTCCATGGTGAAAAATCACCATTGAAGGACCTCATTGAAGCTCAAAGATCCAGCCTCCATAGAAGCTCCACAAGCAAGCTTCCATCACCTTGAACGTTGAAATTCAAATTCAAATGTGAAGAGTCACATTGTTTCACTTAAAAGCCTTGTGTAATCGATTACACTAATTTGGTAATCGATTACCAGTGACTGTTTCTGAAAAAATCAAAAGATGTAACTCTTCAAAAAGGTTTTGACTTTTTCAAATGGTTTTTAAGTTTTTCTAAAAGTTATAACTCTTCTGAATGGTCTTCTTGACCAGACATGGAGAGTCTATAAAAGCAAGGCTTTGTTTTGCATTTTCTATCAATCTTTCTAACAACAATCTTGAACAATTATTCATACAATCCTTTACAAGCCTTGAATCTCTTTGAATCTCTTTGAACTTCTTCTTCTTCTTTGTACCAAAAGCTTTATAAAGTTTTCTGGTTTTCTAAACCTTGAAAACTTGTGCTATTCATCTTTTCATTCGCCAAGGACTAACCGCCTGAATTCTTTTTGTGTCTCTCTTCTCCCTTTTCCAAAAGAACAAAGGACTAACCGCCTGAATTCTTTTGTGTCTCCCTTCTCCCTTGTCAAAGAATTCAACACGACATAGTCTGAGAATTCTTTTGATTCTTCCCATTCCCTAATACAAAAGCATTCAAAGGTTTAACCGCTTGAGAATTCTTTTGTATCCCCATTCACAAAGTATCAAAGGTTTAACAGCATGAGATCTTTGTCTTAATGCATTGGAGGGTACATCCTTTGTGGTACAAGTAGAGGGTACATCTACTTGGGTTTGACTGAGAACAAGAGAGGGTACATCTCTTGTGGAGGGTACATCCACTAGGGTTTCAAAGAGAACAAGGGAGGGTACATCCCTTGTGGATCTTTGCTTGTAAAAGGATTTTTACAAGGTTGAAAGAAATCTCAAGGACTGCAAGTCGCTTGGGGACTGGAGGTAGGCACGGGTTGTTGCCGAACCAGTATAAAAACTCTTGTGTGTTTGTTTCCTTCTTCCCTACTCTTTTACTTTCCGCTGTGCATTTAATTTTCACTTTTACTTTTTGTTAAGTTTCTCTTCTACTCCATATTCTCTTAAGAACATAAGTAAAAGCCTTAGAAGAGTAATTTTTTAATTAGTAAAGGTTTAGGAATAATTAATTCAACCCCCCTTCTTAATTATTCTAAGGCCACTCGATCCAACATCAAAAAGACTCTTTTGACCTCTTTGAGGCCATGAAACATTCAGATATGGGTGATGCTTGTTCTGAGGAGGAAGAGGTGGAACAGGAAATAGTATTAACAACTTCAACCATGATACAACATTTTCCTTTGGAAAAAGAATTGGGTGATGAGATAGATAACTTAGTCGATAATGAAGAGTGTGATGATCCGAAAGACAATTGTGTTGATCATGTGGTTTTCGAAAAATTGGAGAAAATAAGACCACCAGTAAAGCCCAAAGCAGAATTAAAAACCCTTCCAGCACATCTAAAGTATATATTCTTGGAAGATGACAAGACTAAATCGGTCATAATTAGTAACTCTTTAAAGAAGGAAGAGGAGGATCAACTGGTGCAGATTCTAAAACATCGTAAAGCGGCTATTGGTTGGCACATTTCAGATCTGAAGGGAATCAACCCATCATATTGTATGCATAAAATCAATTTGGAAACTAATTTTAAACCAGTGCGACAGCCTCAGAGAAGGTTGAATCCTATAATGAAGGAAGAGGTAAGAAAAGAGGTGCTCAAATTACTAGAGGCGGGCCTCATTTATCCAATTTCAGATAGCTCATGGGTTAGTCCTGTTCAAGTTGTTTCAAAAAAAGGAGGAATGACAGTAGTGAAGAATGATCAAAATGAACTAATTCCTACCAGAATAGTCACAGGATGGCGTATGTGTATCGACTATAGAAAGCTTAATGAAGCCACAAGAAAAGATCACTACCTGCTTCCCTTTATGGATCAAATGCTTGAAAGACTTGCAGGGCAGTCTTTCTACTGTTTTTTGGATGGATATTCAGGTTATAATCAGATTGTTGTAGACCCCCAAGACCAAGAAAAGACAGCTTTCACATGTCCCTTCGGTGTTTTTGCTTATCGCCGCATGCCATTCGGGTTATGTAACGCTCCTGCTATGTTTCAAAGATGTATGATGGCTATCTTTGCTGACATGGTAGAGAAATGCATTGAAGTCCTTATGGATGATTTTTCAGTCTTTGGTGCATCTTTTGAGAATTGTTTAGCAAACCTAGACAAGGTGTTACCGCGGTGTGAAGAATCCAATCTGGTACTTAATTGGGAGAAATGCCATTTAATGGTTCAAGAAGGTATCATGTTGGGACACAAGATTTCAAAAAAAGGAATCGAGGTGGACAAAGCAAAACTAGATGTTATTGATAAACTTCCACCTCCAGTCAATGTGAAAGGCATCTGCAGTTTTTTGGGTCATGCAGGATTTTATCGATGGTTCATTAAAGACTTCTCCAAAATTGCGAAACCTCTCAGCAACCTGTTGAACAAGGAGGCCGTGTTTGTGTTTGATGACGAATGTTTAGAAGCCTTTAACACCCTCAAAGCTAAATTGGCTTCTGCTCCTGTGATCACATCACCAGACTGGGGACAAGAATTTGAATTAATGTGCGATGCAAGTGATTACGCAGTAGGTGCTGTCCTCGGGCAGAGGAAAGGCAGAGTATTTCATACCATCTACTATGCTAACAAAGTATTGAATGATTGATGTGTCAGTATTTTCTCCTATTTCTTACCCCTTTCTGTCACCATTTTAATTACTGATTAGCCTTAATTGTCAAATTAATTATGTAGTTTTATCATTTGGGCCTACTTGACTAATTTTGTGTTTTAATTTAATTTCAGGAGAATTATAAGCAATTCGACTTGAATCCGGAATTGGGCTGAACCGGCTTGGACTCAAAGAGAGTAGACAATTTTATTTGTCGTCCAGTTTTGTTTTATTTCGTTTTTGGGCTGTATTTTTGTAATTGGGCCACCAGACCTTATTGGGCCCAATAATCAGATTTGTAAGCTTTGGGGCCTAGTGACCTTTAGTGAGCCCAGCTGCTAGGGTTTTAGGTGGCCGGTTACTGTTCACGTAGAGAGGGATCATAGGGTTTAATTTTAAATTTTTCGTGTTACTGCTCATGCGCATGGTACAGTTCACGTAGCAACTCCATTTTCATTTTCTGCTTCCAATTCCAGTTTCATTTTAATTTCTGTCTTCTAATTTCAATTCATTTTCTACCTTTGATTTCCTATTCGTTTTTGCTGTTAATGGAAGGCTGGATCTCTAATGTTGTTTTCTCTTGAGGATTAAGCATAACCCTCTTTGAGGTTTTGTTATTAATATTAAATTCTGATCAGTTTTTCCCTTTCACCAATTATTTTGTATTTGTTGCTGATATTAATCCATGCATGCTTAATGCTTGATTAATTGTCTCTATGCTTAATTAACGTTCATGCTTAATGGACATGTGAGAGGGATTAATTGGTGTATGTGTTGCTTAATCACATAATGACAGCCTTGTGTTAATTTTCGCTTAGTAAATTAATTTTGGGTTGGATTAAGTGGTTGAATTGATTAGGGATAAATTCTCGTAACCTAGGATAAGAGACTTGCTTTTGAATCAAGGGGAAACAACATGTTTTAGTTATGTTATTTTTTAAATTCAAGTTTTCTAGCTGTTTAAATTACAAAAACAAACAATCCCCCCATTTCGTTACTGTTTTATTATTATATGTTATGAACGTTTGTTTGATCATTGCTCACTGGGAGACGACCTAGGATCACTTCCTAGATACTGCATTTTAATGTTTATTTGATTCGGATATGGCTCCGATCAAATTTGGCGGTGTTGCCGGGAAGTAGTGGTCCAAAGGTTCATAATTATGTTTTTGTGTCTTTGTGTTTGTTTCTGTGTGTTTTTATAAAATCTGTGTTATGTGATTAATTTGCAGTGTTTAGTTGTTTTGTGTGTAGTTCTATTGTTTAGTGTTGTTTGTGTGTGTTTCAGGTGTGTAGTGTTCTGTTTTGTTTTTCAGTCTTGTCCCCTGTTTAGGGGTAAAATTTTGTGGTCCCCCCCTGTTCAGAGGTGAAAAGTGCTGTGAATAGTGCTATGAACAGTGTCGAATTTTGCTAATTAATTGACGATTTTTGTTTTGATAGCTTGAGTTTTTATTTTCGGCTGATTTTTTGTGTGGTAGTTTCTTTTGATCCATATTTTGTGTGAAAAATACCAGAAGCACTTGGTGTGGCTGAATTTGAGAGATACAAAAAATTTGGGAACTTGTTTTTAGCAAAACTCAAAACGGCCATAACTTTTGCTCCGGTTATCAGAATGACTATTATTATATATGAATTTGGGGTAGAAAAAAATTTCCCATGCAGCCCCAACTTGCTAGCCCCGGTTGCAGTTCTCAGCGCTTAAGAAATCAACTGTTTACTAAGGTTTTTATTTTTTAAGTATTATTGTCCTATTTTTCTAAACTTTTCTTAGGCAGTTTTCATAGTTAGACTTTGAATTTTTGTCTAAAAATTTTGTGCTATCTTTTCATGATTTTAGGGTGTTGCTCACAAATTTTCAGCTTATTTGGATATTGTTTGAGTATAGTTGAAGTTTTACCCCTAGCTTTTTACCCCTGGTGCTTGTTTGAGAAAGACATGATTTGCTGCATATAGTGCATGACTAGGGGCAATCCAGGTGATTTACAACCCTTTGACCCTAAAACAGATAGAACCTTTCATAGATTAGTTAGGCATAGTGTGCATCTTGATCATTCTGTGCATTTTGAGCATTCTGAGCATTCCGTGCATTCTGAGCATTCTGTTGCTGGTGATTCTGAACATTCTAATTTTGAGCATTCGACTGCTAATTTTCATACTGAGAACATGGCTCAATCTCCACCTTGTGAGAGGACTCTTAGGGAGATGGATGCACCTGACTTCTCTTATGAAAGCTTGTGCATTCAATATCCTGATGAGGATGTTCCATATGTTCTCAAGACTGGACTAATACATTTGCTGCCCAAGTTTCATGGTCTTGCAGGTGAAGATCCTCATAAGCATCTTAAGGAGTTCCATATTGTCTATTCCACCATGAAACCCCCTGATGTCCAGGAATATCATATCTTTCTAAAGGCTTTTCCTCATTCTCTGAAGGGAGTGGCAAAAGATTGGCTATACTACCTTGCTCCCAGGTCCATTACCAGCTGGGATGACCTTAAGAGGGTGTTCTTGGAGAAATTCTTCCCTGCATCTAGGACCACTACCATCAGAAAAGACATTTCAGGCATCAGATAACTTAGTGGAGAGAGCTTGTATGAGTACTGGGAAAGATTCAAGAAATTGTGTGCAAGCTGTCCTCACCACCAGATTTCTGAGCAACTCCTTCTGCAATATTTCTATGAGGGACTTAGCAACATGAAGAGGAGTATGATTGATGCTGCCAATGGTGGAGCTCTTGGTGATATGACTCCTGTTGAGGCTAGGAATCTGATTGATAAGATGGCTTCCAACTCCCAACAATTCAGTGCAAGAAATGATGCTATTGTCCTTAGAGGAGTCCATGATGTGGCCATGGATTCATCTTCATCTGCTGAAAATAAGAAGCTTGAGGGAAAACTTGATACCTTGGTCAACCTAGTAACTCAGCTTGCCATAAATCAGAAATCTGCATATGCACCTACACCTGTTACTGTTGCAAAAGTCTGTGATCTATGTTCTTCTGTTGATCACCATACAGATCTCTGTCCTTCTTTGCAGTAATCTGGAGTCAATGAGCAACCTGAAGCCTATGCTGCAAACATTTATAATAGACCCCCTCAACAGCAAAACCAACAACAACAAAATAATTATGATCTTTCAAGCAATAGATACAATTCAGGTTGGAGGAATCATCCAAATCTGAGACGGGAAAATCCTCCACAACAACAACAATAGCAACAACAGCCTGTCCCTCCCTTCCAGAATGCTGCTGGTCCAAGCAGGCCATACGTTCCTCCTCCAATGTAGCAGCAACAACAAAGAAAACAAGCAACTGAGGCCCCTTCTCAACCTTCCTTAAAGGAGTTAGTGAGGCAAATGACCATCTAGAATATGCAATTTCAGCAAGAGACAAGAGCCTCCATTCAGAGCCTGACAAATCAGATGGGGCAGATGGCTACTCAGTTGAACCAAGCTCAGTCCCAAAATTCTGACAAATTGCCTTCACAAACTGTGCAGAATCCAAAGAATGTGAGTGCCATCACCTTGAGGTCTGGCAAGCAAATTGAAGTCCCTCCGCTAGTAGCAGCACCTGCACTTGAACCTGTCAAGCTTCATTCTACACCTGCACAAAGGAGAAAGCTTCCCGATCGTGAGGGAGCTAACAAAAAATTTCATGTAGGTGGACCTTCTTCTAGTAGTTCTGACTTGCAGCAGCCTCTTATCCCTCTTCCATTTCCACCTAGAGCAATTCAAAACAAAAAGATGGAAGAAGTGGATAAGGAGATCTTGGAGACCTTCAGGAAAGTAGAGGTGAACATACCTCTGCTAGATGCCATCAAGCAAATTCTAGGATATGCCAAGTTTCTAAAGGAGCTGTGCACCCACAAAAGGAGGCTCAAAGGCAATGAAAGGATTAGCATGGACAAAAATGTGTCAGCATTGATAGGTAAATCTGTTCCTTACATTCCTGAGAAATGTAAGGACCCATGTACTTTCTGTATACCTTGCATTATTGGGAACAACAAATTTGAGAATACCATGCTTGATCTAGGAGCATCAGTTAATGTCATGCCTCTGTCCATTTTCAATTCTTTATCTCTTGGACCTTTACAGATGTGGTGATTCAATTGGCAAATAGAATTGTTGCTCACCCCACAGGTTTCATAGAGGATGTGTTGGTTCAGGTTGGTGAACTTATTTTTCTTGCTAATTTTTATATTCTTGATATGGGAGAGGGATTTTCCCATGCTTCAATTCCATTTATTTTAGGTAGGCCATTTATGAAAACAGCCCGAACCAAGATAGATGTTTATGCTGACACATTGTCTATGGAATTTGGTGATATTGTTGTTCATTTTAACATTCTTGATGCCATGAAACATCTATCTGAGGATCATTCTATTTTTCGTGCTGAGATACTTGATCAGATTGTTGATGATTATATGTTTGATTTTGATTCTCTTCATGGTAGGAAACATCCATTTTTATCTGATCTGCATACTTGTCATTCCTCATGCATTGAATCTGAATCTGAGTTTGAATTTGATCCTGTATCTGATTTTTATGCTGAGAGTAAATTTGAATTTGAGTCTGGTTCTGATTTTCTGGATGTTGTACCTCTTGATGTTGATTTTTTAGAGTCAGAATGCACTAACTATGTTGCAGGAAGTACATATACTTCTGACTTGCTTTATCAGGTACAGGCTGAGGAACCCTCATCTTCTTCTCCTACCCTGGTTCCTCCCATTGTTCAGCCACCACCCACACTAGAGTTGAAGCCCTTACTAGTAAACCTCAAGTATGCTTACTTGGTGGACAAGGAAAAATTTCCAGTGATCATCTCTGCCTCCCTTGCTGCTGAACAAGAGGAGAAGTTGTTGCTAGTGCTCAAGAAGCACAAGAAAGCCATTAGATGGACTTTAGCAGACATTCCTGGTATTAGCCCATCTACCTGCATGCATAGGATACTTTTAGAGGATGGAGCAAAGCCAGTGAGGCAGCCACAACGGTGACTCAACCCCATCATTCTAGATGTGGTGAAAAAGGAGGTGACCAAGCTCTTGCAAGCTGGAATCATCTACCCCATTTCTGATAGCCAGTGGGTGAGTTCAGTCCAAGTGGTTCCTAAGAAGACAAGCCTCACAGTGATTAAGAATGAGAGGAATGAGCTTATCCCCACAAGAGTGTAGAACAGTTGGCGAGTCTGCATTGATTATAGGAGGCTGAACCAGGCAACCAGAAAAGATCATTTTCCCCTGCCATTCATTGATCAAATGCTTGAGCGCTTGACAGGTAAGTCTCACTACTATTTTCTTGATGGTTTTTCTGGTTATTTACAAATTCATATTGCTCCTGAGGATCAAGAAAAGACCACATTCACCTGTCCCTTTGGCACTTTTGCCTATAGGAGGATGACCTTTGGCCTATGCAACGCCCCTGGTACCTTCCAGCGGTGTATGCTTAGCATTTTCAGTGACTTTTTAGAGAGTTGCATAGAGGTGTTTATGGATGATTTTACTGTTTATGGATCCTCTTTTGATGCATGTTTGGATAGTTTGGATAGAGTTCTTAATAGATGCATTGAATCTAACCTTGTGCTGAATTTTGAAAAATGTCACTTCATGGTAGAACAAGGTATAGTTTTAGGGCATATCATTTCCAGTAGGGGCATAGAGGTAGACCCTACAAAGATAGCTGTTATTTCACAATTACCTTATCCCTCTTGCGAGCGAGAAGTCCGTTCTTTTCTTGGCCATGCAGGGTTTTATAGGTGCTTTATCAAGGACTTTAGCAAAGTGGCCCTTCCACTATCCAATTTGCTGCAAAAGGAGGTGGAGTTTGATTTTGATGACCGGTGCAAAGAGGCTTTTGATTGCCTCAAGCGTGCATTGACTACCACCCCTATCATTCAGGCACCTGATTGGACAACCCCATTTAAGTTGATGTGTGATGCATCCAATTATGCATTGGGGGCTGTCCTTGCTCAAAAGATTGACAAGCTGCCTCGGGTGATCTACTACGCTTCCAAAACTTTGGATGCTACCCAAGCAAATTACACTACCATAGAGAAGGAGCTATTAGCGATAGATTTTGCTCTTGAGAAATTTCGTTCATATTTGCTTGGTACTCGTGTTATTGTTTATATTGACCATGAAGCTCTGAAGTACCTATTGAAGAAGGCTGAATCAAAGCCTAGATTGATCAGGTGGATGCTTTGGCTCCAAGAGTTTGATTTGGAGATCCATGATCGGAGCGGTGCACAGAACCTCATGGATGACCACTTGAGTAGGATTGAGCGTGCGTATGAGGACTCACCCATTCGAGATGATTTTCTGGATGACCATTTGTACATTCTGTATAATATTTTTGATTCCTTCCCCACTCCTTGGTTTGCTAATATTGTGAATTATTTGATTGCTTCTGTTTTTCCTCCCTTAGCATCTAAAGCTCAAACTGATAAAATTAAAAGCAATGCTGTGCATTATATTTGGGATGACCCCTATTTGTGGAAGTTGTGCAGTGACCAGGTTATTAGGAGATGCATTCCAGACCATGAGATTGACTCGGTCCTGGAATTCTGTCATTCTTCTGCACCAGGTGACCATCTTGGCATACAGAGGACAACTCACAAGGTGCTTGACTGCGGTTTCTATTGGCCCACCATCTTCAAGGATGTGTGGAGAATCTGTAGCACTTGTGAGCCTTGTCAGAGAGCAGGCGACTCACTTTCATGGAGACAACAAATGCCTCAACAACCCATGTTGTTCTATGAGTTGTTTGGTGTCTGGGGTATAGACTTTATGGGGCCTTTCCCTGTCTCTTTTGGTTTTGTTTATATTCTCCTTGCTGTTGATTATGTTTCAAAATGGGTGGAAGCCAAAGCCACTAGAACTAACGATGCTAAGGTTGTTGTGGATTTTGTTAGATCTAATCTATTTTGCAGGTGTGGAGCCCCTAGAGCCATCGTTAGTGATCAAAGAACCCATTTTTGTAACAGATCCATGTATGCATTGCTCATAAAGTATGGGGTCGTGCACATAATTTCCACACCCTACCACCCCCAAACTAATGGGTAGGCTGAGATTTCAAACAGGGAGATAAAAAGGATCTTGGAGAAGATTGTGCAGCCGAGCAGAAAGGATTGGAGCACCAGGCTGGATAATGCTTTGTGGACGCATAGGACTGCCTACAAAGCACCCATAGGAATGTCTCCTTATCAGGTTGTCTTTGGCAAGGCATGTCATCTTCCTATAGAGATAGAGCATAGAGTCTACTGGGCTATAAAGACCTGCAACTTCTCTATTGATCAGGCTGAAGATGAAAGGAAGTTGCAACAAAGTGAGCTAGATGAGATCCGTTTAGAAGCCTATGATAATTCCAAATTCTACAAGGAGAAGACCAAGAAGTTCCATGACAGCTTGATAGCTAAGAAGGACTTCGTGGTTGGCATAAAATTTTATTGTATAACTCTAGGCTCGGACTCATGAGTGGTAAGTTTGGATTGGTCCTTTTGTGGTGACTAATGTTTTTCCTTATGGTACAATTGAGATCAAAAGTGAATCCACAAATAAGAGCTTCAAGGTCAATGGACACCGACTGAAACCATTCCTCACAAATCCTTCCTTGGTGGATGTAGTGGTGGAGGAGACCTCCTTACTTCACCCTACTTTTCTTCCGCCATGACTTAGGGAGTTTTATTTTTCTGTCTCCTTCTTTACTTTTATTGCACTTGTCCAAATTTATTGATTGTTCTGATTGCTCTTGATCTTATGATTGTGCTACATTGAGGACAATGTGTTGTTTAAGTGTGGGGGGGGGGGGGGTAAATTGTTCTTTGTTTGAGGTTTTCTAGGTTAATTTTGTTATTTTGGTTTTATGTTTAGTGTACAACATTGCATGTTTCTCTTTGGTGAGATTTTGAGCCATTATCATCTATTTTATTCGGTGTGTTTTGCCCTATTGATTGCTTGCACAATAGCCTTGGCTTGACTTTTGTTGATACTTCTTGGTTCACATGCATGTTGGGAGATGATTTAGGCATTTTGTTCTTATAAGCCTCTAGCCAAATGAGCCTACCTTGAATTAATTCCTTTGATAGCCCTTTTGAGCCTATGTTCCCCTTTCTTTGTTTTGAAGCTCATTACAAGCCTTAAGTGAAAAACCATGATCTCACCCTACCCTTAAGGAATTTTGGAGCTTTGGAATTGTTTTGGGAATAAGTGTGTGGGGGGGGGGGGGGTATGTTTCATTGGAAGATATGTTTTTTTTTGCCATGCTTGATGATGTATTTTTGCCATGCTTGATGTATATACATATGTTGCCTAATTGTTGCTTTATTTTTCAAATATTCAAAATGCTTTCAAATGCTAATGTTCAATAAAAAAAATAAAAAATATGTAAACAGAAAAAGAATGAAGTTGAATAAATGAGGTCTTGTTTTGAGGACTTGGACTGGTTTGAGGACTTGGTTGATTTTGTTGATATGGAGGTTTTGGGTTTACTTTTTATGCTTAATTTTTAATTTTGGTTTTGGGTTTATTACTTTTGCTTAATTTCCACTTATTCCCCATTGCTCCTCTATTCCTTTGGGTTTTAGCTACTTATCCCATACTTTCCTCTACCTTGTCCCTGGCCCTATTACAACCTTAAAAGACCTTTTCATCCTCATGTGCATGTGTTTGTGGTGTTTGGTTGTCGATTTTAGAGTCTTGCCAAGTCTATGTGGTGTTTGTTTTCATGGGTGCTCTGAGAGTAAATAGTAGCCTAGACACTTGAGAGATAGAGTGCATATCTTGTGAGGCTTTATCGCTTTTCATTCAATTCTTGAGCTGATTGACTACCTTGCCATGTTTGAGGTGCTTGGATGATTTTCATGACTGTCTTGATTCTTTAACTCTTTACGTGTTGGATGTTGCCCATTCCTTTCATTCCTTGAGATTCATTGAGAAATATGTAAATGTTTTTGTGTTTGTTTGTCTCTCTTTAATGTCTCTGAATTTGTTCCTTGCTCTGCTTTTTGATTTTGCCCAGGAGTACAAAAGGCTAAGTGTGGGGGAATTTGATGTGTCATTAATTTCTCCTATTTCTTACCCTTTTCTGTCACCATTTTAATTACTGATTAGCCTTAATTGTCAAATTAATTATTCAGTTTTATCATTTGGGCCTACTTGACTAATTATGTGTTTTAATTTAATTTCAGGAGAATTATAAGCAATTGGGCTTGGATCCGGAATTGGGCTGAACTGGCTTGGACTCGAAGAGAGCAGACAATTTTATTTGTCATCCAATTTTATTTTGTTTTTGGGCTGTATTATTGTAATTGGGCCACCAGACCTTATTGGGCCCAATAATCAGATTTGTAAGCTTTGGGGCCTAGTGATCTTTAGTGAGCCCAGCTGCTAGGGTTTTAGGTGGCCAGTTACTGTTCACGTAGAGAGGGATTGTAGGGTTTCATTTTCAGTTTTTCGTGTTACTGTTCACGCGCATGGTACTGTTCACGTAGCAACTCCATTTTTGTTTTCTGCTTCAAATTCCAGTTTTGTTTTCTGCTTTTAATTCCAGTTTCGTTTTCATTTCTATCTTCTAATTTCAATTCATTTTCTGCCTTTGATTTCCTATTCATTTTTGCTGTTAATGGAAGGCTGAATCTCTAGTGTTGTTTTCTCTAGAGGATTAAGCATAGCTCTCTTTGAGGTTTTGTTTTTAATATTAACTTCTAATCAGTTTTTTCCCATCACCAATTATTCTGTATTTGTTGCTGATATTAATCCATGCATTCTTAATGCTTGATTAATTGTCTCTGTGCTTAATTAACGTTCATGCTTAATGGACATGTAAGAGGGATTAATTGGTGTATGTGTTGCTTAATCACATAATGATAGCCTTGTGTTAATTTTCGCTTAGTAAATTAATTTTGGGTTGGATTAAGTGGTTGAACTGATTAGGGATAAATTCTCGTAACCTAGGATAAGAGACTTGCTTTTGAATCAAGGGGAAACAACATGTTTTAGTTCTGTTATTTTTTAAATTCAAGTTTTCTTGCTGTTTAAATTACAAAAACAAAAAATCCCCCCATTTCGTTACTGTTTTATTATTATATGTTATGAACGTTTGTTTGATCATTGCTCACTGGGAAACGACCTAGGATCACTTCCTAGATACTGTATTTTAATGTTTATTTGATTTGGGTACGACTCCGATCAATGATGCGCAGGTTAACTATGCCACTACTGAGAAGGAATTACTGGCAATTGTGTTCGCACTTGAGAAATTCTGATCGTATTTGGTAGGATCAAGGATAGTGATCTACACTGATCATGTTGCAATCAAATATTTGTTGCGCAAAGCTGATTCTAAGACACGATTGATTAGATGGATATTGCTGCTTCAAGATTTTGATTCGGTCATCAAGGACAAAAAAGGATCTGAAAATGTGGTAGCTGATCACCTATCCAGATTGGTGAATGAGGATGTCACCTCAAAGGAAGCTGAAATAAGAGATAAGTTCCTAGACGAATCTTTGTTTTTGATTGAAGGGAGACCCTGGTTTGCTGACATGGCTAATTTTAAGGCAATCGGGGTCATTCCTAAAGACCTCAATTGGCAACAGAGAAAAAGATTTTTCTCTGATGCGCGACATTATGTTTGGGATGACCCCCACTTGTTCAAAATGGGTGCAGATAACCTCCATAGGAGACTGTGGCACTGTCACAATTCACCATGTGGTGGGCATTATGGCAGAAGCAAAACAACAGCCAAGGTCTTACAATCAGGATTTTTTTGGCCAACAATTTTCAAAGACGCCCATCATCATGTCTTAAAATGTGACCAATGTTAGAGAATGGGGGGAATTTCTCGAAGAAATGAGTGCCTCTGCAAAACATTATGGAAGTTGAAGTTTTGGATTGCTGGGGTATTGATTTCATGGGTCCTTTTCCTTCATCAGCAGGGAATGAGTATATTCTAGTGGCTGTTGATTACGTATCTAAATGGGTGGAAGCTATGGCCATTGCAAGGAATGATGCTAAAATTATGGTGAAATTTATCAAGAAAAATATTTTTTCTCGATTTGGAGTACCTCGAATACTGATCAGTGATGGTGGTTCGCACTTCTGTAATACTCAATTCCAAAGGTATTGGGACAATACCATGTGAATCATAGAGTGGCGTCCCCTTACCATCCACAAACTAATGGGCAAGTCGAAGTCTCTAACCGAGAATTAAAGAAAATACTAGAAAAAACAGTGGCATCAACTAGAAAAGACTGGTCATCCAAATTGGAAGATGCATTGTGGGCCTATAGAACTGCAAACAAAACTCTAATTGGGCTGTCTCCGTTTCAATTGGTATATGGAAAATCATGTCATTTACCAGTTGAAATGGAGCATAAGGCATATTGGGCTCTAAAATTTCTAAACATTGATGAGAAGGCATCCAGAGAGTAGAGAAAGATCTAGTTACTGGAACTAGAATAAATGCGATTAACAACTTATGAATCTTCACGACTTTACAAAGAAAAGGTGAAGACGTATCACGATAAGAAGTTGTTGAAGAGAGAATTCAAACCGGGACAAGAAGTACTACTGTTTAATTCAAGATTGAAATTATTTCCTGGTAAGATGAAATTCAAATGGTCTGGACCCTTTGTTATTAAGAAAGTTTGATCTTACGGTGCAATAGAGTTGTATGACCCACAATCTCAGGATCCTGAAAGGACATGGGTTGTCAATGGCCAAAGGCTAAAACTGTATCATGGAAAAGAATTTAGCAGGACACAGGACACTGTTCATTTGATCGCCAAGTGAGGTAAAAGCGTCAAGCTAATGACGTTAAAGAAGCGCTTCCTGGGAGGCAACCCAGTTTTAAGCTTTGTTGTGTTTGTTTTTCATGCATTTCATCATTAGGAACTTGCTTAATAATCTTTACATGGAGCATATCAACCTCTCTTTGAATGTGAAATTAAGGGTTTTAATTTCTTGGGAAAGGACTAAGTTATAACTTAGAAAAATCTTTTTGAAAATTAGTCCTTTTGCTAAGCACTTGCTTCTCGCTAAGCACAAAATCACTCATGCGCTAAGCCACGAGTTCAAGCGCTTAGCGCACCACCCTAGCACCTGAGATTGATTATTTTCGCTAAGCAATGACCTGATCGCTCAGTGATGGCTTCCCCATTGCAGTCAGAATTGAGGGCCATGGGGCTGAGTGCATAATCTGCTGACTAAGCAGATATTCTTGTGGTTTAAATTGGATTTAAATTAGCTTAGCTCCATTCATATCCGCTAAGCTTAATTTCTTGCGGCAGTTCATGCGCTAAGCGGATCTCTTAACCACTCAGCGCTAGCTTCACGTCACATAAAATACATGATTTCTGCTAAGTGGGCTCAGATCTCGGCTTAGCGAGAGCTACAGGTTTTCTGATCTGCAGATCTCGCTAAGCAGTAGATTTAACTCGCTAAGCTAAGTATTTATGTGCTAAAAAAAAAACCCAAACGACTCTTCCGCTTAGCGCAAGCCCCACTAAGCGGCTGGCCTTGGAAAATCAAACGACTCTCCCGCTTAGCGAAGCGATCGCTAAGTGGGAGCATCGAAAACAGCATTGGTTAAGTGTAACTTCAGCACAATGACAAGTGCTGAGTGTAGGGATAGCTGGAGAATTCTGCATAAACCATACCATCTCTTTCTCTCTCTCTCATCTAATCTAGCATCTGCATTGGGTCAATTGTATCATCAATTCAAGTAAGTTCCTCATGATCCTTATTGTTGTTATTTTGCTTAACCTTAGGATAGACAACTTTTAAAACTAGCTTTAGGAATTATAGGATTGTAGTATGTGTAGGAGTAGCTTAAGTTTAGGTGTCTATATAGGGTGTCTGTTGATAGGTATGTTGGAAACCTTGCTTGCGAAATCTGACTGTTAGAGGCTTCAATTTTAGAAGAATATAAATTGCGTTTTCTGTTGTTTTCTGGAAATTTGCAATGAATGCGCTCAGCGACCTTGCAGCGCTCAGCGAGTTCATCTATACTCATCGCATACATGCATTTCTGGTAGAACTTGCTGAGCTCACCTACCACGCTAAGTGATTGGATCTATAGAGGATGAATATTCATCTTCTGGATAAGTACTTGTGGCTAAGCGAGGCTGATTCACCAAGCCCAAGTAACTTGTCATGATAGCCGCGCACTGAGCCAGTATCCTTGCGCCAAGCGAAGTTCTTTACGGCAGTGACTGAGTTGAGCGACCCATTTCGCTAAGCTCCCATAACTTAGTAGAATTTGTGAAAATTTTACTATGTAATACCGCTAAGCGTGGCTCAGGGAGAGCTAAGCACACATAATTGCGGCAAGTTATAGGCTTAGCGGGAGCTATACGCCAAGCAGGTATAGTGTTTTCTGAGAAGACTCGCTAAGCGGTCTATATTGTTTTGTAAGGACCACTAAGCGAATGCTGTTTTGCTAAGTGACCTTTATCTTTCGTCTAAATTAATTTTCTTTCCAATGTTCACATTCTTTTCTAATAGATGGCCTCAAGAAAGAGAGCAAGAGCTGAAGACATCCCTTCATCATCTGTTGGATCGAGTGGCCTCAGAATAATTAAGAAGGGGGGGGGTTGAATTAATTATTCCTAAACCTTTACTAATTAAAAAATTACTCTTCTAAGGCTCTTACTTATGTTGTGAACAGAATATGGAGTAGAAGAGAAATTTAATAGAAAGTAAAAGCGGAAATTAAAATGCACAGCGGAAAGTAAAAGAGTAGGGAAGAAGAAGACAAACACACAAGAGTTTTTATACTAGTTCGGCAATAAGCCGTGCCTACATCCAATCCCCAAGCGACCTGCGGTCCTTGAGATTTCTTTCAACCTTGTAAAAATCTTTTTACAAGCCAAGATCCACAAGGGATGTACCCTCCCTTGTTCTCTTTGAAACCCTAGTGGATGTACCCTCCACTAGAACTGATCCACAAGAGATGTACCCTCTATTGTTCTCAGTCAAACCCAAGTAGATGTACCCTCTACTTGTACCACAAAGGATGTACCCTCCAATGTGTGAGACAAAGATCTCAGGCTGTTAAACCTTTGATACTTTGTGAATGGGGATACAAAAGAATTCTCAGGCGGTTAGTCCTTTGAACATTTTTGTATTAGGGAAAGGGAAGAATCAAAAGAATTCTCAGACTGTGTCGTTTTGAATTCTTTGACAAGGGAGAAGGGAGACACAAAAGAATTCAGGCAGTTAGTCCTTTGTTCTTTTGGAAAAGGGAGAAGAGAGACACAAAAAGAATTCAGGCGATTAGCCCTTGGCGAATTCTTTTTGGCAAAGGGAGAAGAGAATGAAGAGGATGAATAGCACAAGTTTTCAAGGTTTAGAAAACCAGAAAACTTCAGAAAGCTTTTTGGTACAAAGAAGAAGAAAAAGTTCAAAGAGATTCAAGGCTTGTAAAGGATTGATTGAATAAGTGTAAAAGTGTATTGAAAAACAAATCAAAACCTTGCTTTTATAGACTCTTCATGTCTGGCCAAGAGGACCATTTAGAGGAGTTATAACTTTTAGAAAAACTTAAAACCAATTTGAAAAAGTCAAAAACCTTTTAAAGAGTTACATCTTTTGACTTATTCAGAAACAAACACTGGTAATCGATTACCAAATTGGTGTAATCGATTACACAAAGCTTTTGTGTGAAAGGATGTGACTCTTCACATTTGAATTTGAATTTCAATGTTCAAAGGCACTGGTAATCGATTACGAAAACATTGTAATCGATTACAGCTTTTTGAAATTAATTGGAACGTTGTAAATTCAATTTGAAAACTTTTTCAAATCCATTTTGCTACTGGTAATCGATTACAACAACCTGGTAATCGATTACCAGAGAGTAAAAACTCTTTGGTAAACATGTTTTGAGAAAAACCATGTGCTATTCAATTTTTGAGAAAAACCTTTTCATACTTATCTTGATTAAGCCTTCTCTTGATTCTTGAATCTTGATCTTGATTCTTGAGATCTTGAACCTTGAATCTTGATTCTTGACTCTAAACTTTCTTCTTGAGTCTTAAATTCTTCTTGATTCTCAACTTGAACTCTTGAATTGTTCTTGATTTACTTGAGTTGTTCTTTGATTGATCTTTGAGCTTTTTGTCATCACCTTTGTCATCATCTTTTGTTATCATCATTGTTATCATCAAAACACCTTTGAATCACTTTTGATTCACCATGAAGCTTTGCTTCTACATCATCCAACCCACCTCCTCCAACAGCAACCATGGAACCA
Organism: Glycine soja; assembly: GCF_004193775.1. Classification (NCBI taxonomy): domain Eukaryota; kingdom Viridiplantae; phylum Streptophyta; class Magnoliopsida; order Fabales; family Fabaceae; genus Glycine; species Glycine soja. Next base: position 142,980 of record NW_021144463.1, read on the forward strand.
AATGGCCTACAAGCACAACCTATAGTTCCTATGTTGTAGAGCCTATTCCGGGGGCAACTGATTATTGTCCACAACCAGCAGCAGTTGGCTCATAACAGGCCAATAGTATCCATGGAGCAATTTTTAGATAAAGTGACCTGGCCTGAGGCTCAGCTACCGTTAGGAAGATCTTCCGAGGTTGTGCCCCCCAGTCCCATACCAACAAGGATAGAGCCTGCACCAGCTGAGTCGCGACCACCAGTAGTAGACCCACCGGCTTCCCCGGAGGTTGAGATTATACCACCTCCACCAGCTCCACCGGCACCACCTTCGATACTCATTCCCGATGACTCAGATAATGAAGTTGTAGCTCCTCCTGACTCACCAGCCTACTACCTAGAGGATGGTTCAGACTTTTCTGACTGGATGGACTAGTGAGGAAGTTGTGGTCCATCTTGACACGAATGTGGATATTTCTGGAGATTTTATGCTTCTTTTTGTGATTTTGAATTATTAATATAACTTTGATGTTAGTACATTAGTTACTTTTTGTTAGTTTTGTGCATGAGTAGTATAGTTGCTCATCTTAATGCATCATGAACAATTTAACTTAACTCTTGATGGTATGGTATTGAAGTAGTTTATTTATTTTGCGAAAATGGGTGTATGACTTTGTTTTAAATTGAAATCATGCTTAAGATGAGATTTGTGTTTCCATTCATGAATTTGAGCAAATGTGCATGACGAACAAAGAAAGAACAAGAATGTGAACTTGCATTTAGAATTGTTAGTCAGTAGACAGATTGATTGTGAAAGAAAAGCTTGAACCAAAAAATGGTGAGAGTGTGACCTTAAACTGTGAGTGAACGACTAGCTGTGAGTGATAATCTTTGCATGAATCTCTGAATTTTAGAATGAAATGTATAAATGAGGACATGATGAAGGCCATGATTGTACATACACAAGCTCTCTGACCAAATAGCTTACCTTGAATGATACTTGTATCTTTTGCTCCTGTGTATAAAGCTTATTGATTTGTCATTAACTGAACCCTAAACTTTAAATGATTATCTCCTAATACCTTGTTTAGATTCTAGGAGAGCATATGGTTCAAGACAAATTTAATCTAAATTTGGGGGAGAAAAGTTGAAAAGAATGAAAAGAAAAAGGTTAAGCATCAACACACACAACAAATAAGTTGTAGGTTAAAAATAAAAAAAAAGTTGTGCTGTTACAATAAGGTTGACGTGCCATTATTCTCTCCTATTTCTTAACCCTTTTTGCACCATTTTAATTATTGATTAGTCTTTGTCAAATTAATTATGCAGTTTTATCATTTGGGCCTACTAGATTAATTTTGTGTTTTTAATTTAATTTCAGGAGAATTATAAGCAATTGGGCTTGAATGCAAAATTGGGCTTGGGCTTGAATCCAAAATTGGGCTTGGACTCGAAGAGAGCAGACTATTTTATCCTACCAAATTTTATCTTATCTAGATATTATTTAGATTTGATCTCATCTAGATATTATTTCATCTAGATCTTATCTTATCTTATCTAGATTTTATTTTATTTATGGGCTTGGATTTAAAACAAATTTATAAGCTTTGGGACTGGAAACTATATAACAGCACCAAGGTTCTAGTTTAGGCTCTTCTCTTCTCTCTCTCCTCCCCTCTCTCTCTTTTTTCGTTTTATTTTTAGAGTGCTACTCTGTTTTTTTCATTTTAGTCACTTTTCATTTTAGCAATAAAATTTCATTCTTGCTTCAATCTACAATTTCATTCTCTATTGATTAATGGAAGGCTAAGTCTCCAGTGTTGTTTTCTCTTGAGGATCAAGCACAGTTCTCTTTGAGGTTCTATTATTACTATTAAATTCTGATCAGTTTTTCCTCTTCACCAATTACTCTGTATTTGTTGCTCTTAATCCATGCATGCTTAGTGCTTGGTTAATTGTCTCTGCGCTTAATTTACGTTCATGCTTAATGATCATTCATGATTAATTGGTGTATGTGTTGCTTAATCACATAATGAATGCCTTATGTTAAATTTCGCTTAGTAATTTAATTTAGGGTTGGATTAAGTGGTTGAACTGATAAAGGATAAATTCTCGTAACCTAGGATAAGGGACTTGCTTGTGAATCAGAGGGAAGCAACGTGTTTTAATTATGATATTTTCTAATTCAAATTTATTAACTGTTTAATTTACAAAAACAAACAACCCCCCCAATTCGTTACTATTTTCCTACTATATGTTATGAACGTTTGGTTGACCATTTCTCGTTGGGAGTCGACCTAGGATCACTTCCTAGATACTGCATTTTTAATGTTTATTTGATTCGGGTACGACCTCGATCAAATTTGGCGCCGTTGCCAGGGAGCAATGTCCAAAGGTTCATAATAGCTAGTGATTCGTGTTTTATGTTTAGTTGTTTTATGCTATCGTGTTGTGTTAGTGTCTTGTTATTTTGTTTAGTGTGCTGTTTTATTTTAGTTTTTCTGTTCAGCACTTCCCCTGTTTCAGTTTTTGTGTTTTGTTGTGAATAGTGCTTTGTAACGGATTTAGCGACCACTTTTGCTGACCTAGGAAACAGAGTAGTAGTGCAAATCCATTAGTGACTGTCGCCGACAATTTAATTGGTGATTTTTTGTTGTGATAGTTAGGGTTGTTATTTTTGGCTGAATTTTGGTGTGGTAGGTTCTTTTGACTCATATTTTATGTGAAAAATACCAGGAACACTTGTTGTGGCCAAATTTGAGGATTCAAAAAAAATTTGAGAACTTGTGTTTACCAAAACTTCAAACAGCCATAACTTTTGCTCCGGGTATCAGAATGACTATTATTATATATGTATTTGGGGTAGAAAAAAATTTCCCATACCGTGGTAGCAAGCCAAAGGCTGGCTGAGGTCTCTAGCTAGCCAGAATCGCCTGTCTACTTTTTTTTCAAGTTTTATTGTTTTATTTTTCTAAACTTTCCTTAGGTAGTTTCCATAGTTAGAATTTGAATTTTTGCCTGAAAATTTTTGTACCATCTTTTCATGATTTTAGGGTGTTGTTCACAAAATTTCAAGTCATTTAGATATCATTTGAGGGTAGCTGTAGTTCAAACCTACACTATTACTTGCATAAGAAGGCAACTAGTTGTGCATGCTGAATGTAGTGTATGACTAGAGGCAATCCATCCGACTTACAATCCTTTGATTCTGAGATAGATAGGACATTTCATAGATTAGTTAGGCATCATTTTGTGCCTTTTCAGCATCCTGAGCATTCTGTTATTGGTGAGTTTGAGCATTCTATGGTTGGTAATTTAGAACATCCTGATTTTGACCATTATAGTTTTGAACATTCTGATTTTGAACATTCTGAGAACATGGAACAACCTCCATCCCGTGAGAGGACTCTAAGGGAAATGGCTGCACCTGATTTCACTTATGAAAGCTTGGGCATCCAATACCCTAATGAGGATGTCCCATATGTTCTTTAAAACTGGACTGATCCATTTTCTTCCAAAGTTTCATGGCCTTGCAGGTGAAGACCTGCACAAACATCTGAAAGAATTCCATATTGTCTGCTCCACCATGAAACCCTCAGATGTCCAGGAGGATCACATATTTCTGAAGGCTTTTCCTCATTCTTTAGAGGGAGTGGCAAAGGACTGGCTATATTGTAGACAAAGGATCAAGCTGAATGTTTTGATGATGCCAAAGTTTCACATGCGTCTCAAAGCTTTATTCAAGACAAAGAATTTAAAGATATTCAAGATGGATGATCAAGACAGTCTCTAGATTCTTAGAAAGGGTATATTAAATAGGAAGGGAATTCCAATTGAAGTAGCAAAAGGTTTGGCCAAGAAATTTAAGTTAAAAAGTCTTTTTCAACAAATTTACTCTCTGGTAATCGATTACCAGAGGATGTAATCGATTACCAGTGGCCAAAACTGATTTACAACAGCTATTAAAATTTGAATTCAAAATTTGCACTGTGTAATCGATTACACATATATGGTAATCAATTACCAGCAGTTTTTGAACGTTTTAATTCAAATTTTAAAGCTTGTAATCGATTACACACATACTGTAATTGATTACCAGAGGAGTTTTTCAGAAAACATTCTCAACAGTCACATCTTTTTATCTGATTCTTAAGTGGCCATCAAAGGTAATGTAAGCTCCATTGGAGCTTGTAAGCCTAGGATCTTCTTCATCAATGGATTCATTTGCTTCTTGGAAGATAAATGGCAGCGGAATGGAGAAGGAAGAGAGAGAGGAGACGCCACTTCAAGGAGAAGATGAGTCTAGAAGAAGCTCACCACCATAGGAGGCCATGGATAAGAGCTTGGAGGAAGAAGGAGATGAATGAAGGGAGAGGGAGAGAAGAGCACGAATTTTTGTGCTCTAAATGAGCTTTGAAATCTGAAGTTTAATATTCAAATCATCAAAGTTAAAAAAAATGCACACACATGACCTCTATTTATAGCCAAAGTGTCACACAAAATTGGAGGGAAATTCAAATTTCACTTGAATTTGAAATTGAATTTGAGGAGCCAAACTTTGGAGCCAAAATTTCACTAATTATGATTAGTGAATTTTAGTTATGGTTCAGCCCACTAATCCAAGATCAATTCCAAGATTCTCCACTAAGTGTGCTTAGGTGTCATGAGGCATGAAAAGCATGAAGGACATGCACAAAGTGTGACTATATGATGTGGCAATGGGGTGTAGTAAGCAAACGCTCACCTCCCCCTCTAAAATTTAATTGGATTGGGCTTCTACCAATTCAATAAAATTTATTTCCAACCACACACATCAAATATCCACTTAGTGCATGTGAAATTACAAAACTACCCCTAATACAAAAACTAGTCTAGGTGCCCTAAAATACAAGGGCTGAAAAATCCTATATTTCTAGGGTACCCTACCTACATTATGGAGCCCTAAATACAAGGCCTAAAAATAATGAAACCTTAATCTAATATTTACAAAGATAAGTGGGCTCATACTTAGCCCATGGGCCCGAAATCTACCCTAAGGCTCATAAGAACCCTAGGGCCTTCTCTTGCATCTTTGGCCCAATCTACTTGGAGTTTTCTATCCAATGCCCTTGCGGGGTAGGATTGCATCATTCCCTCCCCCTTGAAAAGGATTTGACCTCAAATCCCGAGGTTCTTGAAACTCTGGGCTTTTTTCCTCAACACCTTTTTCTGTATTTTCATGTTGATTATTCCTACCAAAAAGTATGACAAACCTAAGGTGTCCCATATGAGTGACTAAGTTTGTATTGAAACTAAAAATAAGAACAAACCTACCTAATGAGTCCCTATGTACACAAATCATGAAGATGTTGGGTGCACGAGTGATTTTACAAAAGAGTGTTGCACCACCCAAAGCATTCATCACATCACCTATTTTAGGGATTTGGTGCCTAATAATACCTATTTTGGGCACCAACAAAGCACAAGGATTTAATCTCTTGCGAACCAAACCCTCATCCAACAACTCCTTTACTTGAGGAATAAACTCAAGCCTAAGAGATGTGGCAATGCTAACAAGTGTCTTTTTACAAAGGAGAAAATGTGGAGGTTGTCTAAGAAGGGAAATTTCTTTAATATTTGTCTTTATTTCAAAATGTCTTTCCTTCATAGCTAACCTCTTGGAGGAGACACTTACCTCCTTACACTCCTCCTTAACCATTAAAGGTTGTCCTTCTTCTTGGGGGTAGATCTCTTCACTAGATTCTTCCCCTTTTGCTTCTTCACTTTTACTAGAGGAAGGTGAAGTAGTAGCCTCATCTTGGCTACTATAAATGTCTTGGCCCCTCATAATCATGGTTTTCTTGGTGGGGCATTGAGAAGTAATGTGTCCTCTTCCAAGACATTTAAAGCACTTCATGGAGCTAGTCTTCTCTTGCATACTAGCCTTAAGGGGTTGCTTTTCTATTGTCTTCCCCTTATCATCTTTGGGCTTAGAAGGTCTCACCCCTAAGATTCCTTGACCTTGGTCTTTCTTTGGATAAGAGTGAGAGCCATAAGATTTTGAAGTAGACTTCCTTTTAAGTTGTTGCTCTACCCTTATTTCCCAATCTAAATTAGCCTCTACATTGTCCTTCCCATGGAAGTATGGGAGTTTAATGTTAACCTCTTGAGGCTTTCTTTCATTTTCTCTCCTATGGGAGTGAGATCTAAGATGTGACCTATGTCTTCCTTCATAATAGTCACGAAGTTCTTCACTTAGGCTCTTGCAAGAGTTATGACTACTATAGGAGGCATGTTTTTCTTTTCTTAACTCTTTTAGTATTTTCCTTCTTTCATCTTCCCTTATTTTCTCCTTTTCATCTTGACTTATTTCTTTCGCTCTTTTTTTTCCTTTTTCTTTTCTCTCTTGTTTTTCTTTCCACAACTTAAGGGATATCAACTCATCGAATATCTTATACAAGGGGTCCTTAGGAGTAGAACTCTCACCATTAACACTAGATGAAGAATGAAGACTCATGTTGGTTCCTAAGTTATGGTTCTTTCTTGTTGGGGGTTTGAAAAAAAGGTAAAAGAAACTATGGTTGGAACTAGCCAAAATAAACACTAAAAAAGGTGTGAAAGATAAGGTAAAAACTAATTGGTAAAAGGAAAGCTATCTAGGCGGTTTGACAATGGAAGTAAAGGAAATAAGCTATGAAAGTAAGCAAGAAATTAAAGTGCAAGAAATGCAAACTAGGCGGATCCTAAGAGTGTTTGGATGACCTCATTTAAGGTTCCCAACAAAACACTCACTATCCTAAGGGAAAATTGCCTAATATTATTACACACAAATGGAAGTAGGGTGACCTAGCGGAGGCTCCCAACTTACTTCCAATGAAAGGCCTTTTTGTTACAAAATTTGAAAGCAAAGCAAATTGCCAATTACAAAATTACAAAGAACTTTTAAATTGAAGAACAAAATTTTATTGCTACTGGAATTGCAACACGAAAAAATGTCTCAAAGAAAGGCCTAAAACTAAAAAACGAAAAATAGGGGAGAGAGAAGAGAGAGAAGAGAGAGAGCCTAAACTAGAACCTTGGTGTTGTTATATAGTTTTTCCAGCCCCAAAGCTTACAAATCTGTTTTAAATCCAAGCCCATAAATAAAATAAAATCAAATCAAATATAGATAAGATAAGATAAGATCTAGATGAAATAATATCTAGATGAGATCAAATCTAAATAATATCTAGATAAGATAAGATAAGATCTAATTTTGTAGAATAAAATAGTCTGCCCTCTTCAAGTCCAAGCCCAATTCTGGATTCAAGCACAATGTTTCATTAATTTCTGAAATTAGATTAAAAACATCAAATTAGCTGAATGGGCCCAAATAATAAAATTGCCTAATTAATTTGACAATTAAGATTAATCAGTACTTAAAATGGTGCAAAAAGGGTTAAGAAATAGGAGAAAATAATGGCACATCAATCATACTGAGCATGATTGATTGGAACTATGGACGAATGATGATTATTTATTGAGTGTGTGTTGGATTAATGAATATTTGTGTAAGCTTATGATATTTGTTAATGTTTTCTTACTAATTATGGTTATTTAATTTTAGTATTAATTCCTTTTATAATGAACTCACCCTTGTAATTTTTGTATCGTGTGGTTGATACCTGTGATGATCGTGAACCCTTGTTCGTGGGAGCAGAATGACAGCAGTAGAGTACAGGTAGTGAGATTCTTTTGTGGAGCCGTCGAGCCAATGTGATGACTTTGGGATTATTTTGGGAGAGAGTTGTGTTTTGTTAATCAACTCCTCCATAGCTGGTTCCATAATTCTTTTGTTGAATTGAGGATGTAAATCGCAAACTTAATTATATGTACGAACAAATTTACTTTTCATTATGTGAATGATGTGTACTGGGTTACTATACTAATATATATGTATTCACTTAAGTAATGGTGCGTTGTTTGGGAATGTATATCATGAAATTAAAATTTCACTTTAATTTTTCATAAGCAAATTAACAGAATTTTCATTTAAGAATTAAAATTCTCGTGGTTTAGAGTGGTGATATCATAGCGACGAAGCAAGTCATTACAACAGTGGAGCCCATTACAAACTTGTCATGCATTAACTCATCGTCCTTAAAGGATCTTTGTTCGCAGCCGGCAAGTGCACCGGATCGCACAAGTAGTGTAAAACGGTAAGAACCGAGTATCAAACTCTCGGGGAACTTGTGTTATCTGGCAAGCTATTTCGATAAATAGGTGTATGGTATGAAAATATAACTGTGGTTATGGACAAGTATTTAAACTATCTAGGCAAAAAGAAAGAAAATCACGCAAGAGAAATACTGTGTAAAAACAAGTAGAGAAAGCGTTAGTCTTCCTCATAGGTTCCTGATGCTAAAAAGGATGTTCTCTATTTAACAATGCTCATGCGTTCCTATGTTGTCTCCTGGACTGCTAGGCCCCGATTCCTCATGATAGCCTAGCCTAGTTCTGATCAAGCCTCGTTCTCAGATCCCGCTTGTAAGACTAAACTCAACCGAGACCGCATTAAGATACACATACACAACTAAGTTTTTGTACCCCGATCCCTCGTGATAGCACAACAACTTAGTCCCGTACTACCAAGGACTTTAGAATCAGACCAGTTCCCACTGTTGAATGACCCTAACAAAGCATGCATCTAGGTGATCAAGGTACAAGCACACTGGAATGAAAAGCAGATAGCACAGAGAACACACAAAACATCATTACATAGATAGAAATGTATTTACATCAGGTACCTATAGGGAAGATCCAACAGAGGATTTAGCTTTCCATAGTCCGGAAACCTCCTTTACAACAAAGAGAAGAACAAGATGAAAGACTGCAAAAACACAAGTGGTGAGGATGTCTCCTTCACCTCTAGGATCTCACAATCACTCACAAACTCATCTCAAGTTCTCAGAATGGCTTTCGCTTCGAACTCGCATCTCTGCAGATCTTCACACAGAAAAATCTCTCAGAACTCTTTGGAACTTGGACATTTCTCTCTCTAGAACTTCCTAAACATGCAAAAGCTGCAAGCCAGGGCCAGACTCTCGTGCATGTAGAGGCTTCTTCAAGAAAAACTCCAAACTCCTTTTGCAAATCTGATTTCAGGCTTAAATAGGTGGCCTTGTTCGTGCTCGTGCGCTTAGCACACATATGGACCGCTTAGCGCACGTTAGTGATTTTTGGCTCAGCGCGCTTCTCTCGCTTAGCGGATGAGCTGAAGCGGTGCGCTTGATGACCTGGAGCGGTGCGCTCAATGAACCTGACAGCTCATCTTCTTTTAGATTCTTCCTCGCGCTTAGCCACTGAGTGTCGCGCTTAGTGAATGCTCACTAAGCCAACATATTGGCTTAGCGAGATGGTGAAAACAACATTTTTGCCAATTTGCCTAATTAACCTGAAATTGAGAGAAATTGATTATTAAACACACACACACAAAAAAAGTATAAATTATCTATTACCTATACTTAACAAAAAGTACTTATAATATTAAAAAACAACCATAAATTGGGAAAGTTTGATACAAAATACATATGCTTTATACACAAAAGTTAGTCATATTCATCGACTAACAACTCCCCCAAATTTATAGTTTTGCTTGTCCTCAAGCAAAAGAGAACAACTCACTTGTCCTCAAGTGGTAATACATGCAGTGTTTATGTATAAAGGTGTATGCATCAAAATTTATTGATTGCATGATGAGAAAGATGAAGCAATGTGTACCTATCACTTGTTTTCACAGAATATGCAGTCAGACAAAGAGGAGAACAAAATGTGAACTATACAGTTGGATGAAGTTAATCATAAGACAAATATCAAGGAAAGTAGCTCAAACCACAGTCTCACGACTATTGTTTCACTCAAGCACAAGTGTTTAAGCTATTCATTGATAACAACTAACAGGAGGTCCAATCTTTGCATTTCATCTCATGCCATCAAGTCAGAAATGTATAAACAGAACCAGAAGGACTTTCTCAAGCTTGTAGTGAGGCTTGGCTACAAAAATTCATTGGTTTTTCTAGGATTCAAAGGTTTAGATTCTAAGAGAGCACAAGTCCTAGACTAATCCCAATGATCTTTTCTTGTTTTGTAAAAAATAGCCTTCTCACTATTCCTTTTTCTTAATTTGCTTTTGACCTTATTGTAACAACACAACTTATTTTTTTTTCTTTTTTTTAACTTACAACTTATTTGTTGTGTGTGCTGATGCTTAACCTTTTTCTTTTCATTCTTTTAAAATTTTCTCCCCCAAATTTAGAGTAAATTTGTCTTGAACCATATGCTCTCCTAGAATCTACACAAGGTATTAGGAGATAATCATTTAAAGTTCAGGGTTCAGTTAATGACAAATCAATAAGCTTTATACACGGGAGCAAAAGATACAAGTATCATTCAAGGTAAGCTATTTGGTCAGAGAGCTTGTGTATGTACAATCATGGCCTTCATCATGTCCTCATTTATACGTTTCATTCTAAAATTTAGAGATTCATGCAAAGATTATTACTCACAGCTAGTCGTTCACTCACAATTTAAGGTCACACTCTCACCGGTTTTTGGTTCAAGCTTTTCTTTCACAATCAATCTGTCTACTGACTAACAATTCTAAATGCAAGTTCACATTCTTGTTCTTTCTTTGTTCGCATGCACATTTTCTCAATTTCATGAAAGGAAACACAAATTCCCTCAAAATCATGCATTCAATTTAAAATAAAGTCATACACCCATTTTTAACAAAAAGATAAAGTGTTTCACTGCCATGTCATCTAAAATAAGTTAAACTGTTCAAAATGCTTCAAGATACACATACTAACTATTCATATATAAAACTAACAGTATATATAGACATAAAGGAAATATTATACGAAAACCAAAATTATAATAATAATAAATCAAAAAGCGAAAAGTGTCATCGGGAATTAAAATTCCTGTGATTGGTCCTAATTGTCCTTTATCTGAACATTCTTCTCATCTGTTATATGCCATACTGGAGTAGCTGGAGGAGAAGTGTCCAAAGGCAAACCTGGTATGGTCTGGCCCTCATGTATCTCTAAGACAGGAATGGAAGAGTCTACTACGTGCTGAGGTGGAGATGGATCCACTCCTAGAAATGGTGCATCAGCTGACGCTGGCATTGGTCCATGATGAGCAGCCTCATTGGATCTTGTTTCTAATCTTCTTTTTTTACAATCAACAGCTCCAGAGATGGTGGCTTCAGATGAGTGATCATTTTCTGGTTCTGGCTCATGCTGTTGAGGTGCCTGGGCTGTAAAACTTTCATTATCCCCCACAAAAGAAGGTCAAGCCCCAGGCCAGGCCACCTTCTCAATGAACTGCTCTACACTCATAATTGGCCTTTGCTAGCTAGTTCCTGCAAGCTTTGTACAATGAGAATATGTCCTTCAAACAAGCTTTGCAATTTGGCATTTGAAGTCTGAGAGCTCTGGGCAGATAAGTCTGCTAAAGCTGGGAGTGGGGTTGAAGTAGAGGATGCAGGAATGCTAGCTATTGGCATAAAGGAAGAGGGAGCATCAGCTGCTCTAAGCTTGGTCTTCCTTGCCTCTGGAAATTTAACTGTTTGGTCTACCTGGAGCGGTGCGCTCAGTGAACCTGAAAGCTCATCTTCTTCTGGATTCTTCCTCGCGTTTAGCCATTGAGTGTCGTGCTTAGCGAATGCTTGCTAAGCCAACATATTGGCTTAGCGAGAAGGTGAAAACAACACTTTTTCCAATTTGCCTAATTAGCCTGAAATTGAGAGAAATTGATTATTAAACACACAAAACAAAAGTATAAATGATCTATTACCTATATTTAATAAAAAGTACTTATAATATTACAAAACAACCATAAATTGGGAAAGTTTGATACAAAATACACAGGTTTTATACACAAAAGTTAGTCGTATTCATCGACTAACAGTCTTACAGTTGTGTGATTGCAGAGTTCATAGTTCACAACTCAATACATACAACATCTCAATACACATGTATCTCACAATTCATTACATACTCAATTTATCACTTACACACAATCTCAATCACCATTTCATAATCCCAATATAACAATTTATCATGCTTCATGAATCATATACACATCCCACAGTAGTAATATTTACATGACTCAAAACCTATATCTATTAAATTGAACTATATTTTCAATTAAAAAGAGCCTCTACAACAATTAAATTAAAGTGTAGTAGAAATAATTATTATTAAGCAATAATTTCTATAACTTTATTTAATTTTTTTATTACTTTACTTTTTTATATGTTTCTAGAATACACACACACATTTAAAAGAACAGATACAATGGTACATAGAATTTAGATTGCAAGCCATAGGAATAGAATACATTTGTGCCAAACATTTAGTTTGAGTGGTAACAATTCAGTGACAATTTGAAAACAATGGTCAACCCACAAAGCGTAAAACAAAAAAAAAATCGTAAACGTTAATATACACCAAAAAAATTGAGTGATAACAATCTGACAATTCAAAAACCACAAAAAAATCGTGATAACACCATGCTGCTTCAACAAAAAATATTATGTCAATATACAGTAAAACAAAATCATAAATGTTTACGGTGGTAGATATTACACTCAATTTAGCGTAAGAAATCTTCGATTAGAAATGCTTCGTGAATTGAAAGTTCATAAAACAACCCAAAATTGCTCCTCTAGGGATCCCTACACGTATTCTAATCCCCAAGCGCGAGTAACTCATCCTTTATCTCGATGTAATCGCTCAATCATTCTCCATTAGCAATGGTGGCGTTTCTGGTGCTCTCTAGAGCTCCTCCTCCAGTTGCTCTATTAGGGTTCTTGAGTGTCAGAGAAAAAGGAACAAAAAATGTTTTGTAACAATGCTCTAGGTTAAAAGTTCCTTTATAAAGTGAGAAATATGATGACCTAATTCTTATTTTTTTTATTTATTATTTAAAAAAAAAAACAAAGGAAACGGGTTGTTACAATAGTTACCTTAATATGCATGTCATCTTCTGCAACTTTATTAAACACTTTTCCTAAAACCTCTAGTTGTTCCAAATGTGAGAATTTGAAAAAATGTTTTTCCTTTAGAACAAACTCACAAGCTTCTATGAAACAAACACATATTTTATGATAATAACTCAACATGATGATTATCCTCTAACCAATAAATAAATTACACTACAAGAAAAGCAATAATTCATAAAATAACACAAATAAGATAATGACAAAGATCACTAAGTATTAACAAATGAACTATGTTAATAGGTTCAACAATCAACATACAAATATACTTCAGGTTTTGTAGTTTCCATGATTGCTTAGTACATGAATGAGCACCACACCAAATATTTTGATTTTGCAAGCTCTTGTCATATTTCCTCTATCTTTTAGCCCTTAGGAGTTAGGATGGACACCTTTATCAAGCTCCAAAGCCTATAAATGACCATAATAAATGAGAAACTTGTCATGCATAAAAAAGGAGGAAAAAATCTGTTTTAATTTTAATATTTAATTCAAAATAATTTTCTTAAAAAATAAATTTAATTAAATGGACAGTTATGACATTTAAATTCAAAATTTGAAATTCAAATTTCTTATTAATGCCAATAAAAGTGGGGTGACAATGGCAATTATAGGCTCATAATTGGTGATAAAAAAAAAGAAAAAAAAGTTGGCTGATGATTTTGAACTTGATTTTGAAAGGAGATGAGGTCAATTGTTTTCTTGCTTCTCTTTTCTTGTATTAAGCTTTTTCCCCCTTTACTCTTGGGTCAATTATTTCTCTTTTTGAGTTCTGTAACCTTAGCTCTACTAAGATGTTCTTGTTGTATCCTAGAAGGTATGCGTGGGACACCGCGGATAAACCTTTTAGGTCAGTGACTGCCACGTCTTAGGAAGTTCAACAACAATCTAAAAGGTTTATATCATGTTTGAAGTTGCAAAACCTGCCAATAATGCTGACGCTTCCAACCACCCCACGCCACCAACTACAACCTTTGCCAAGCTGGCATGAACACGTTTATACCTTGCTAGACATGCATGGAGTTGTCTTCGCTCCTTCCACTCTCGAACCTGATGTCATTGATGATGCTAGTCAACTTCAACAAATGGTTCATGTAACGACCCGCCTCGTCGCTACGGTATCCACACTCTAATATTCGATAATTTCAATTTTTATAAAAAGAACTCCCTTAATTTTTTTATTATGAAAATAGAAGTGATTTTGTCACAACATAAATTCACCCAACAACACGCCATTACTTAAGTGATTATGCATAATTACATAGAAACAATAATTCGGTACATGTCATACACATAACGAAAATTAAATATATTCATATATATATATATATATAAAATTAAAATTCCAGTTTTACATCTTTAACTCAACAAAATAAAACTTAAAAACCAACTACGGAGGAGTTGATTACAAAACACAACTCTCTCCCAAAATAACGCCAACGTCATCACGTCGGCTCGGCGGCTCCTCACCAGAATCTTACTCCCTACACCCTGCCACTGTCATTCTGCTCCCACGAACAAGGTTCGTGATCATCACAGGTATCAACCACACGATACAAAATTGCAAGGGTGAGTTTATTATAAAAGAACCAATACCAATTCCAAATAACCACAATTAGCAAGGAACATAGGCAAACATGATAAGCATACACAACAATCATTATTCAACACTCATATCCAACAAATATTCGTCATTCACATCCAACGATTACTCATCATCCATCCATGGACCCAATCAAGACTGCACAGAATGATGCATGCACCTAACTCAACACTCAGATGCAATGTGGTACGTACCAACAACAACCAAACCTCAGGAAATAGCCTAAGCGTGTCCACACGACACTCTCACTTAGGGAACTGTGCTGAGTTTGTCGAGACCACCCGGTTGTGCACGTAACAGCCCCCCTCCCATAGGTGATCAGCCTGGGAGCCCAAAGGTGTTCCCTACCAGGTGACAGCCCCCTAGTACAAAGTACACTTGGCCACAGTTACTCTATTTCCTATGTCGTATGAGCTATGATCACGACCAAAAGTAAATGCCAAAGACCATGGACCAATTAAAGCACCTAAGCATCCCCTCAGGAATGCTTAGATTCTCTAACCACGCTAGTTACCCACGTCTGGGCCATCCGACAAGGTCAGTGCACTCTACCCCCCATGACATACACTTCATACGACGTATGATCGTGGCCAAAAGCTAGTGCCAAAGACCCTGGAAAGTCAGTGCACAGTGCCCCCCACGATCATACACAACATCCAACGTATGAACGTGGCCAAAAGCTAGTGCCAAAGACCCTGAAAGGTCAGTGCACAGTGCCCCCCACGAACATACGCAACATGCACATGCCAATGCATTTCCAACATCAATGAACAAATCATATTTCCATGTCATTCACAACATAAATATCATCTCATCTCAATGACGTTATCAACAACAACAACAACCTCATTTCATATTCACATATTCATCAATAATAACAATTCATGTTGACATGATCTTTATTAACAACGTCATCTCAAATCAATATCATCATAATTATCATTATCATCACATATCAATTAAAATCCTCAATAGCAACATCAACAACAATTCAAACAAACACAACAATATCATTTCCACACGCACAATCTTCAAACAGCCAAAATAATATCATTCATCACAATACATATATATATCGCATCCCATTAGTTAAAACGTGATTTTCTTTGAAGAAAAATCAGCATGCAACAGGGACAGGCAGATATCCTCATAGCTAGGTTCCCTGACCCTAATTATGGTGTTAAAATGGTAAATTTTATAATAAACTCCCCTTACCTATAGTGAGCTACCCCATGGATTCCTCGTCGTGTCACTTGAAGATTCCTTTTTGTCCTTGCTTGTCGATTCCACACAAGCCACTACCATGCCAAAACGAAGGAGACTTAGTATGGATTTAAGAAAACAAAGCTAGTAACAGTGCTCTGGGTCAAACACCCACATCACTACATGAAAGAGCTGAGAGTATTTCGGGTTTTACAAAGGAACGTAATTTGGAAATTCCGACCACGCCAATGTGACCGGGGTTCAGTGTAGGTTACGAAAATAACATGCATTTCATGAAAGGATAATGTTTACAAAGTCTCTTTCTCTAAGGTTTTTCAAAGGAAGCATAAGACATGCAATGGCGGTTGCAAAGTTAGAAAAGATGGAAAGACAAGATGAAACTAACAAGAAACAGGCATAGAACCATGGTTACCTCGAAATAAAATGAAAGGTCAGATTAGGGTTTTCGTTCTCTACCGGAACCGCAAGCCAAGTTGGAAGATTCCGCTTCGATTGAAGGGTTCCTCTCGGTGTGGGTTTTCAATGGAGAACAATGATGGTTTGTGGTGGCTAATGGTGGATGTGGGTGATGGAGAAAGTTCTTGGAACTTTAGAAATGGCTTTGGAAGAAAGAAAGAAGAAGAAATGGCGTTTTTCCTAAGTTACAAGAAAGTAAAGGCTGAAATGCTTAAATAAGAGATGCTCTCGGGAACGGAAGCTTCTAGCACACTCCAAATATTTTCTCAAAGATCCCAGCGGTTAAATCATGGTAAATTGTCTTGTGAAGTTGCAAACCAAATTTCGAGAAGATCCAATGGTTAACAAAGGCTGGGAAGCGTTTCTACCGAGGCAGCTTCATGTAGTTTTCTCTAGAAGCTTCATTAAGAGGCTTCCTCCAGAAGCTTCATTAAGAGGCTTCTAGAACACTCCAGACATCTTCTCAAAGATCCCAACGGTCAGATCATGGAAAAGTGTTTTGTGAAGTTGCAGACCAAATTTCGAGAAGATCCAACGGTTAATGAAGGCTGGACAGCGTTTTTACCGAGGCAGCTTCATGTAGCTTTCTCTAGAAGCTTCCTCGTGGCTTCTTTGAGAAGCTTTCTCAAGAGGCTTCTTTGAGAAGCTTTCTCAAGAGGCTTCTTTGACAAGCTAGATCCTTATCTATCCACCCCTCTATTAACTAAATTAACTTCCTTAAAAATAATTACGGATGAAAATAACGCAACAAATAATCAAACACCAAACATAATTACTAATAATATATAGATATATATATATATCAGGGTGTTACAATTCAAGTCAATAAGGTATGTTGTCACACTTTGTTAAGTGCCTTGTCTAATGACCTTTTCGATGTCTACTGCTCCTATAAGGAATCCAAAGAGATATGAGACTCTCTCCTACTCAAATACATTGTCAAGGACATGATCAGACTGAGATTCATCATCGCCAACTACTACTGTTGGATCATGAACGAAGAAAAAGACATCAAGGTACAAATCAACGAATACCACAAGTTACTGGAAGACCTAAAGACTGAAAACATCTATTTTCCTAACGAGTTCATTTTTGAACTTCTGATTAAGAAGCTGTCGGAGTCCTGGACAGACTATAAACAATAGTTAAAGCACATGCACAAACAAATGTCACTGCCAGACCTTATCACCCACATTATCATTGAAGATACAAATAGGAAGGAAAGTGTTGCAGCAAGGACCAAAGCAATGTCTGCCAAGGCAAACATGGTACAAGAAAAACCATTTCATAAGAGGTATGGCAACAAAATTGATCATAATAAGAAGAATAAGAACAAATATAATAACCCACATGCTGCTCATTCTAATCCCATCCCACGTGCTCTTGCTTCTAATCCTTTTTTGAAGAAAAAAGGGAGCCGGTTTTGTTTGTGGGAAGCCAAGACATTTTGCTCCTCAGTTTAGGCACAAAGTTGTGAGAAATGACAATCCTCCTAAGCCTAGGACTAACCTAGTTAAAGGATATGACATTATTGTTGCGGTCATTTCTCAAGTGAATGTTGTTACCAATGTGAACAAATGGGTGGTAGACTTGGGGGCTACTAGGCACATTTGTGCTAATAAGAGTATGTTTACCTCCTACATTACTGTGGGGGATGTAGAAGAACAAGTTTATCTTGGTGATTTGAAAACTACTCCGGTTCAAGGAAAGGGGAAAGTTCTTCTTAAGCTCACATTTGGGAAACACTTGCTTTGAATGATGTGCTACATGTTCCCTCTATAAGAGTTAACCTTGTTTATGTAGCATTGTTGGGAAAGGTTGGGATAAATATATCCTTTGAGTTTGATAAGATAGTTATGACTAAGAATAATGTATTTATGGGGAAGGATTATTGAGATCAGGGTCTCTTTGTACTTAATGTTTCTGAAGTGATTAATGAGAATGCATCTTCTTCTGCTTACTTGATTGATTCTTATGATATATGGCATGCTAGATTAGGACATGCTAATCCAACATATGTTATGAAATTGCAACAACTAGGTTTAATTAATAAGCATGATAAACAAAGCAAGAAATGTGAAATATGTGTTGAATCAAAATTAACTAAGAAATCATGTCATTCTGTACAACATGAAACTGAACTGCTAGGCTTAATTCGTTCTGATCTTGTTGATTTAAAACAAACTATGACAGGAGGAGGTAGTAAAATGCTACAAAGGCAATTGATTGGATATTTTATATTTCAATTGTGCTATTACTATTGAAAAAATTGGATATTTCATAATGTTTCATTTGCAACAAGTTTCAATTGTTTTATTGAATAGCTGACCAACTAATGTTAGCTTGTTATAGTGAAAGAATATGATTTTTTTAACTTCATATAATGCAAATATTAATGTGAACATTTATTTACAATTATCATTCAATTGCTACTTTTAATTGTTATATATTTATATATATTAATATTCACTTGTGACATGAAATCATGTATTTGAATTTCAAGTTTTTTTAAGAGATTGAATTTCAATTGTTAATGTAACTTGAATTGTGTTACATTGTGATTTTGTTATATCGATTGGTACTAGTGATGTTGATAACACGCTACTTGATTCTAATAATAAAACTTTAATTGACACTGTTATGTGAATTTTCCTAATTGGTTGCCAAATTCAATTGGTAGAATAAATGTTGATTGGTTACACTATTATAAAATGATTTTGCTAAGTGATGAGATTAAGAATTATGAACATGCTATCTTCTGAAAGTACAAGTGTGAGTGTTTTAAAAGCATAATGTGGTAGTGTTAGGTGCAGTATTAAGAATTAAATCCCTCATACTTTCATAACTTATCTTTGTGGTTTTGAAATTTGCTAGAGAAGTTATTGAAATTTTTGAGATCATGGGGGAACCTTTGATGTGTTCTAATTAGCTAGGATTGATCAATGTGGGGGGTTATAAGTGATTTTTGATTGACTTTACATTAACAATAAAATGATTGGATTGTAAGAAAAATATTTACATGGAATATTTGAGAATGTGATTTTTTTCTCTTTAAAGTAACTATCTTTTGTGACATGAGACATGGGTGAAATAAATGTTATTTTGGGAGTTAAAATTACAAGGAAGGGAGATAATATATTACTATCCCAAGAGCATTATGTTGAGAAACTTCTTAGGAAGTATAAATATGACTTTAAGTCAATGAGTTGCCCTTATGATGCTAACTCTCATTTAAAGAAAAATAGAGGAGAATCAATTGTGCAAACTCAATATATGCCCAAATCATTGAGAGCTTATTGCATTTGATGAACTTTTCTAGACCTGATATTGAATATGTAGTAGGCAGATTGAGTAGATATACACACAGTCCTAATCAGGACTATTGGGATGTACTTGTTAGACTCATGAGATATCTGAGAAGTACCATGGATTATGGTATTGAATACAATGTATTTCCTGCAATACTTAAAGGGTATAGCAATTCTAAATGGATCTTTGATCAGATGAGACAAAATCTACTAGTGGTTATGTGTTTACTCTTGGTGGTGGTGTGGTAGCTTGGAGATCAACCAGACAAACTATTATTCCTAGATCAACAATGGAGTCAGAATTTGTTGCTCTAGAAATGGTTGACAGTGAGGCTAAGTGATTGAAAAACTTTTTAGCTAACATTCCTTTGGGAATGAAACCGACCCCATCAATATCTATGCATTGTGATTCCCAATCAGCAATAGTTGTGGCTAAGAATAAAACATTCATGGGAAAAATAGACATATACAACTGAGACATAAGGTGGCTAATCAACTACTAAAAGATGGAACAATTTCCATAGATTATGTGAAGTCGGAAGGAAACTTAGCAGATCCTTCAACAATACCCTTAGGGAGGAATATGATATTAGAAATATCGAGGGGAATGGGACTTAAGCCACTTGAAAACAAACAAGTGATGGTAACCCAACCTTTGTGATTGGAGATCCCATGAAGAAGGTTCATATGGGTAAAAACAAGTCACTTGTCAGTTCTGCTAACACTCAAATTGATTTCTATAAGTTGCTTTTAGTCTCTTCCTATGTTGTAAGAAAGTGTTAGAGCTGCATCAATGAGAGGATAAACTTTATAGTATACTTTACATGTTTGAGAAAGCTTTACATCTTATAAAGTTTTTAATGATTTTCATATCCCTTATGGGTGGTGTATAATTTGCAGCATGCACTTGATAAAATCACTTATATGAGTGTCAAGTGAGGCCGCTTGCATGAGATCTTGGCGAGATCTCTAGAGAACTCATGAATACCGGGCACGCGCATGGCCTATAGTAGTGTAACACAACGATAATATCAAAGACTATGGAGATGTCTTGTGATTGGTAGACCACTATCACACGCCAAGTGTTTTTTGGTTCATATAGCTTGCTACACTGACTACACTGTGTGTTAAGTCCTATCAGTCTAGGTTTGGTTCATATAGCTTGCTATACTAGGTCTAATGCATTACACCTCATGTTGACCCAGAAATACTAAAAAGGTTGTTTAAAACCAAAGTATCAACAACCAAACGATATCTAATTGAGATTAAAGATGCTCATTCAAAAATAGTTCTTGCATAAAATATGATTTAATTTCTTTTATTGGGGATTTGAGTTTAAACAATGCATCTGTTAAATTAATTCACAACATGTGAGAATTTCTCAAGAAACATATGAAATTTAGGCGGCATCAATGGACAATGGTTACAAACCTTCTCCCATTCTAAGAAGAAGTAACAACTATTAGATAAAAATGCATATGTATATAGAATATGAAAAGATACAAGGCATTGTAAATAGAATATGATAAATATTAAGCAAAGTTCTATATATTCTTGGCTCTCGCATGGTAGTTTTATTCTTATTCATCATCTATTTTCAAATGTAAAATATAGAGAGGAAAAACTGAAGGAAGGGGTAACAATGAAAACAAACACAGGAGGGACAATGTTTAAAAGAGATGAAAAAAGAAAAGAGAAATGAAAATCTAACACTGCTGAATATAATTAAACCTCATATGATTTAGGAAAAAGTAAATATAAATAAAAAGTAGTATGAGATATTGTACTTGAATGAAGTTGTCAAAAGTCTCCTCCTTTAAAATCATGATTTTCATCTATCTTGAACAAAGAGAGAAGAATACTGAAATAGTATCATATAAACACATGACATGTTCTTTATATTTTTTTGTAAATATAAAGAACATTTCAACGACAATTTTTGTAAAATTACAATTGAAACCGCAAATGATGATTTTTGTCGTCGAAATTGAATATTCAAAAGGCATTATTTTCAAAAACCGTTTTTCAATGGGAACCAATTTTCAAAAACATTTTTGTTTAAAACTTCCTCTACACCTCCGCTCACTCATTTTCACTCAAAGGGTTCTAGAAAGAGAGTACAGAGGAAAAGTCATACTAGAGTTCAACTTCTCTCTCCGATCCCAAAGCCACCCGCGTTGTCAAGTCCCTCGATGTTTGCGATGCCATCACCCTCAACCTTGACGTCGTCAAAAACTAGCAACCAGTTGGAGGAGCGCTTGTTCCCATCGAGTCCAAATCGCTCTTAACCTCAAAGGTACTCTTTTATTTTCTTTTTTCTTTCATCTCATTTTCACTCACCTTTGCATTGCATCCAGGGCTCAAATACGAGTACCAGCCCCTCAATCTGTTGAAGGAAGAGTAATCTCGTCCTGGTTTGTTTTTTAACCCTAACTTTTTCAATTTGTAAATTATTCATTCATCAATTTTCCTCTTTTTCAGAGTTTCACTAGCTCAATCCTGTTGATTGTGTTCCCGTTCTAGTGGATGGCATCCACATTGTTCTCTATGACTCTTTCGCCATTGGTCACTCCTCTCTTTCACTTTTCCAAAATCTTAACATAACATGTCTTCGCTGTTTCTTCGTTCTCTGAAATTTTTTAACAATATTGTTGCAGTATTTATTTAAAATACACCCTCCAAAGAAGGCCTACACCGATATCATCCTGAACACAACGAAGGAGGCGATGGCGCGTATCATGGTATCGGAGCGGAAAGCCACGTGCTTTCAGCAGGAACTTATTTCCACTAAGGAAGAGGCGCTTCGTAAGCTTCTCAGACTCAAACAAATGTTCGATTCTAAGGTTTGACAATCCCTGTCTCCCAAAGAGGTCTTTTTTGAAAGAAAAAAAAACATATCTTTTTGCCCCTTTTCGCTTCGTTTTTGTTTTTCTTGGAGTTGTGTGTTTGATTCAGAGTTTATTACCCTACTTGTGCTTTCAGATGGCCCCTATGCATGTTAATCATGCGCGCGAAGTCCCAGAGTATGAAATCAATCCTAAAGAGCTTGATTTAACCAACAGTGTGGAGATAATGAAGGTAAACTTTATTCTGATTTATTGTTTTTGTTATTTTTATGGTCAATTTGGTCAGTCTTCAGATTGTTTTATTTTATAAACCTTAAGGATTTAATAAAAAAGTCTATAACCACTTCGTCCATCATTAGATTTATAACACAAACATTATGTTTTTTTTAGTTTCTTTATTTCCCCTTTCAATTAATATGCTGAGTTTTAGTTAATAATTTATATAAGTTTTATTAATAGATGTGATGTGAATTTTTATGATAATTTTTTTTTATTGACATGTCTTAGGAACACAATTGTTGTGAAACTTGCTTTTATGGCCGAGATTATGGCTGCCATCATTGCCATTGAAAAAGCAGTTGAGGAACATTGGAACTGGTTATGCGACTCGAAATAGCCAGCCTCCACAAACATATCCACCATTTTGGAGGCAAGAGTCTAGCGATTTCCACCAATACACACTCTTATATTTTCCTAATATACACGAGTTTATGTATTATTACCTAATATATATAACTTTTTTTCACTTTGGAGAAGTCGAAATTGACTACTCCAACTTGCGTGCCCTTTTAAATTTAATTTTCATTTTATTTTTAAATTTATGTTTTAATTTAAATTATTAAAATAATATAAATATTATATTATATAAAAATATTTTTAATTGATTTTAAAAATAATTTTTTATTAAAATAATTTTTATTTGTTTAAAAAAATAATGATATTAAGTATAATTATTTTTCTTATATTATTTAATTTATATAAAACTTAATTGATAATAGACTTTATTTGATAATATTTAATTTATATAAGACTTTTGAATAAATTAAAACTCTCAAATAAGAATTGAAAATAATAAAATGAATTTGAAACATAATAAACATAACAAAATAAAATGAAAATAATGCAATATAATAACAATAATAATTTCAACAGGAAAATGACAAAAGTAATCTTAATTTGAAAAGTATTGTATAACAGACATGTCTTCTTGCAATAGTTGAATTATTGATTTGTTAAAAGTAGTTAAAAAATTTATTGGACAAAAACACTTCCAATAGTTGGATCCTATTAGCACCTTTAACATGTCTTCATTGGTTATCAACTCTATTATTTGATACTTGATTAATTTTTCTGAATATTCTATATGTTCTAGCTGTGGAAAGAACAATTGTCTGACCAATTGTGATTCGTGAATTCCATAAGGGGAAACCCCTATAGGTGCAACTTGCTTGATGACATCCTTGAATTTTTTTATGCTACATCTTGAAGGAATTTGAAGTTTTATTGGGTTTGTTTTAGTGAAGGAGTAACCCAAAAAAAAAAATTGTAATTTTGTGTTGCGAATTCGGGTCCCTCAAACCCGAATTCTCAACATGGTTTTTTGTTTTTTTTTAAAAAAAAACTTTTATTTTTATTTTTTAGAGATATATATAGACAAAGGAAAATAATAAAATTGGAGAAAATTATAGTATAATTTTTTAGTTACGATGTATGTATTTCTTAGCTAAATTTATGTGTCATTGATGATTTTGTTTTGTTATGTACGTTAATTAAAAAATGAGAAAAATAGTTAGTAGTATTAAAACAAATTAAAAAACACAATGAATAAAGGTTGAGGAGACGTACTTCAAGATCGCAAAACTCTTTGCTATTAGAGGCTGACAAACTCAGGCAATGATCAACTCTGACTCACAATATTCTGAAGTCGTCTTCGAGACATTGAATAAGGGTCAACAAGAATCAAATACACAGGTTGTAAACGAATTCGACAGACACAACCACATTTATTGTAACAGAGGCACAATCCTCACTTCCAACATCCAGACCATCTGGAAGGTTTAGGGTTATGTTACAATCCCAAAAGTGTGATTATAGTGAATATCAGGTTAAACACTTACCATGTTCTCACCTAAAACGGACTTTTTAATGTACTTTATCCGCCCGCTGGGTTATTGGTGGGTATTTTACTAGAGGTTTTGATTGTATCAAATCTACCCCTGTGTGATTCTTGTTGAAGCATACACTCCTCGGGGGTGAACCCGAAGCTAGAGCACAGGTAGAGACTGTTGATTCTGGAGCGGATAGTGGATTCTGCAGATTTATAGTAAGTTTGTTCTCGTCCCCACATAAAGAGAAACAAAGGGCAGACGATTTCAAAATATATTATCTATCAATGTTGATCTCATGAACTATGTGCTGCCGCTATTCACTTTACAATACATTTTGCACGTCTTTAAGTCCTTTGTTTTACTATAACACAAATTAATGTTGACAAGAATATAAAGGAGATCAGTGGGGTCCTGATACAAGAGAAAAAGGACTGAAAGGCTCGTCCGATTTCAACTCACATTCCTACTGAGATGGACCAAGAAGAAAATGAACAGGAAAGTAGAAAAAAAATGTGGAATTTGTCGGCAGCCAGACCATGACCATAATAGAAACCATTGTCTCGACATGCCTTCATCTTCAATTTTTTTTCCCTAAGACAAATGTGATTGTTTAAGTATTTTATTTATAATGTAAATATAATGTTCTTCTATAAATAAATTGTTAAACAAAAAGTATTATCATTTAAAAAAAATCTAATGACATAAACAAACAAATTATATTTAGTAAAATAATAATATTAAAATTTTTAATTTTTTTTATTAAAGCAAAAATATTATTAGAGAAAATTTAGATTTTTTTTAAAATTAAAATATTAACTTAAAAAAGTCTTGTATAAATTAAATAATATAAGAAAAATAATTATACTTAATAACATCATTTTCTTAAACAAATAAAATTATTTTAATAAATTTTTTTTAAAATCAATTAAAAATACTTTTATATAATATAATATTTGTATCATTTTAATAAATTAAATTAAAACATAAATTTAAAATAAAATAAAAATTAATTAAAAAATAGCGCATCTTACAGAAGTTTGGGTGGCCAGTCCTGACTTGTCAAAAGTGAGAAGAAGTGGTATATATTGGGTAATAATATACAAACTAGTGTATATTAGGAAAATATGGGAGAGAGAGTGTATTGGTGGAAAAAAACCAGAGTCTAGCTCTTCGACCATACCTTCTTTTCAGGTTTGAAGATTACTTTCTGACAAAAAGTGTTGAAAAATGAATACTACTTCAAATATTTGACTTGACAGAACAAATAAATTTTTATTCCTGCATGTCAAGTTAGTTTGGTTATGGTTTTTTTTTTAATTCCAATTCTATTCAAATTTTTGGATATTGGTTATTTAATCTTGTTTGGCTTCAATTTTATAAGGTTGTTGCTTTTGGTTGGTTAGTTTTTTTTGGTAGTCTGGCTTAGTTAACTTACTAATTTCATGTTTTTTTGATATGGTCAGCCTGCGCAATAAATAGTGGTGATCATGAAGGTTACTGGAAACATAGGGCCCAAAGTTCTTAGATATAACAAATTAATCCTACTCAACCAGTTCAACACCAAAACCTGCGTAGATTGTTGTTTCGATACTAAAGCCAAGTGAGAAAGTATCATTTAATGTTGCTAATTCTATACTTAAGGTGAGACTCTAGAAAAAGTTCCTTTCACTTGTAGGTCCTGGCTTTCTAGTCTCCTTGATCTGGGAAACAGTAACTCTCTCACTCTGTAATATATATGTGTTTTCCTTTATGACATGACATATATGTGTGTTTCTGTGCTTATTGGTTATTTGCCATCTACGCAATGGAAACTGATCTACATGTAAAAAATTTAATGGTTCCCTAGATTAATAATGATAGGAAACCAATAGGATCTTGAAACCTATAATTCTCACAAATAATATATAAACAATAATGTGTACCTTTCTCCATAACGAGGCTTCTCCTTGGTGTATTTTGATTTCTTGAAAAATGAGGGAAATAAGATTTCACTTCCTTGATAATTCTTTCTATCTCTCTATGTTTGTGATGGTTATAGGTTAGAGAGAACACTTTTCTGTAAGAAAGGGGACTTTATTTCACATTAGTGGGTATTAACCCCTTTTATAATCACCACTCTCATCAAGTAGCAGTTACCTTTAAAAACTTCTCATATTTAACCAAATAACAATTTAGTCCTTAATTATTAATTATTTATTTATTAGACTCTACATAAGTCACATGTCTCTCACATGAGACATTAATTCTAACATTCTCCCACTTGGCTCATGTGACATTACTAAACATTATGGATTAAATAAATAAATAGATTAAACTAACATAATATGCATTAAAATGACTAAATAGGTCTATACATTGGGTACATCATATGAAAGAGAAGACTACAAATTAGTCTTCTTCTTAATATGACCATTAGTTAGGAGTACATAATTGGTCCAACATAATGTCTTTATTCAAGAAAAACTTGTTAACATTACTCTAACACAAACATGCAAGCAAACATAGAGAATATGTAATAAAAAACATATCATAATTGAGCTCAAAGTGTCACTAAAATGCATAAGATAAATTATACTTAATGATCATAAATAACAATAATGCTCATACTTTCAACATGTTATGTAAATGTCTCGGGCAGTAATCCCTTTGTCAAAGGGTCAACTATCATAAAGTTTGTGCTAATATGCTCTATTGACACTCTTTGTTTCTAAACTTCTTCCTTCACGACAAAGTACTTCAATTCCATATGCTTAGCACCCTTAGAGTACTTGTCGTTCTTACAAAAATACTGCTACAGAGTTATCACAATACATTTTCAGCAGCCTAGCAATATTGTCGACAATTCCAGGCCCTGAAATAAAGTTCTGCATCATTTAGCTTCCATGGCAGATGCAGCAACAACTGATGCATACAGAATTTCTTCCATTTGTTTTCATTCCATATCATTTCTAGAACATTGTGTAAGACTAAATTTGTCTCATTTCTAAATTAGAATAGGTGATGCTAAACACCTTTTCATTCTGAAGCTCTCTAGTACTTTATCGATATATGTTTTCTAAGATATGCCTAACAATTCTTGTGATCTATTACAGAATATTTCTATCCTTATCACATAGCTTACCTCACCCATATCTTTCACTTCAAAGTTGCTAGAGAGAATTTCTTAGTTTCATAATGAAGACCAAGATTATTAGTTGCAAGCAAGATATCATCAACATACAAAATTAGAAAAAATAACCTTACTCCCACTAACCTTTAGATATATACACTGATCAACAGTATTTTCCTTAAATCTAAAGGAAACAATGGTATCATTAAACCTCAAATACCATTGGTAGGAAGCATGCTTAAGATTGTATATTGATTTCTTTAATTTGCACACTATGTGTTCTTTTCCTTCAACTGAGAACCCCATTGGTTGGTCCATATAAACATTTTCCTCTAATTCTTCATTAAGAAAGATAGTTTTCACAACTCCAAGTCATAATGGGCTACTAGTGCCATGATAATCCTGAAAGAATCCTTTCGTGAGATTGATGGAAACGTCTCTTTATAATCAATGTCATCTTTCTGAGTAAATCCTTTAGCAACAAGTATAGCATTGTAACATTCAAGGTTGCCATGAGAGTCACGCTTAGTCTTGAAGACCCATTTACAACCAACTCTCTTACAACCCTTTGGCAATTCTACAAGGTCCCCAAACACCAATATGTTCCATGGAATTTATCTCTTCTTTCATGGCATTTAACTACTTCTCAGAATTATCACAGCTTAAAGCTTGTGAAAATGAAACTGGATCATTACCATTAATGCTTAAGTCTATTTCTGTTTCATGTAGGTATACCACATAGTCATTTGAAATAGTTGATCTCCTTTCTCTTTGAGACCTCCTTAATGCTACTTCTTGTGGTTCTTCCACAATAGGTTCATTATGTATCATGGGCTCATTATTGTGCTGCTCCTCTTCATTATTTTTTTTGAACAACAACTAAAGGAGCAATCATCTTACAGCTAGAGGCACAAGCTAAAGGAACGTACACTCTAACTTCTTTAATTTCCACTTCTCATGAAACTGTACTCTCACCAATTTCATCATTTTCAATGAACCTTGCATTTCTAGTTTTGACAATTCTCAATATGATTAGGGCAATAAAACATATACCCCTTTGACTTTTCTGAATAACCAATGAAATATCCACTGATTGTTCTTGCAACCAATTTTCTTTCTTGCAGATTATAAATCCTTATTTCTACCTGGCAACCCTAAACATGCAGGTGCCTTATACTAGGTCTTCTATTTGTCCACAATTCAAAATGTGTCTTTGGAGCTGCCTTACTAGGAACCCTATTCAACAAATACATGGCAGTTTTCAAGGCATACATCCACAAAGAAATGGGTAAAATTGAATTAGTTAACATACTTGTAATCATATCCATTTAAGTTCTATTACGCCTTTTTGAGACACAAATGTCACGTTTCTGAATAAGCTTAGCAAATGGACCTGGGTGTTTTCTGTAATACTCACTACCTCTATCACATCTAATAACTTTCACCTTTCTGTCTAATTGTCTTTCTACTTCATTCAAGTAAATTTCTAAGGCATCCACTGCCTGAGATTTCGCATGCAGTAAGTAGACATAACCGTAATATGAGAATTAGCATCAAAATTTCCACAAATACCAGTATGCATAATTTCAAGAAGCTGAGTGCTTCTTGTATCTCCTTTCTTTGTATGTTTTATTTGTTTTCCCTTAATACAATCCATACAAATATTTAGATCCGTAAAATCTAGATCAGGAAGAATTTCATTCTTTATTAACCTTTCCATTTTTTCTCTCGAAATACTACCTAAATGTTTATGCCACAAGAAAGCAAATCGTTCGTGCACTAAATTATGCTTAGTGCCAACATTATGACGCAAAGTTAAAACGGTTTCAGCATATAGACCATCTAATTTCAATTTATATTAACCATTACAAAGAACACCAATACAAATGAGAT
The DNA here is from genome assembly GCF_004193775.1 of Glycine soja. Classification (NCBI taxonomy): domain Eukaryota; kingdom Viridiplantae; phylum Streptophyta; class Magnoliopsida; order Fabales; family Fabaceae; genus Glycine; species Glycine soja. The sequence continues at coordinate 172,529 of NW_021144463.1, forward strand.
GATTATGCTTAAATAAACTGAACATCTATTACTAAAATTGAAAGAGTATCCAATAACAACAAGTTTAAATAATGAAACTAAATTCCTAGATAAAATAGGTACATAAAGAGTTTCATGTAAATCTAAATGATGTCTAGTGTCGAGTTTTAAATGATAAGTCCTGACTGCTTCCACTGGAGCTTTCACTTTGTTCCCCATGAAGACGAACTTCTCATTTGGGCTTATGGTTTGGATTGTAAGGAATCCTTGTATAGTATTAGAAACACGAGTCGTACATCCAGAATCAATCCACCATGTATTATGGAAAACTTCAGTTAAGTTTGATTCAAAACATACATGAGCATTAAGCTCACCCTTCTTTTCGAACCAAAACTTACGCTTTAGGCAATCCTTCTAGAAATGTCTAGATTTCCCACAAAATTGACAATTATTGCCCTTTGATACCTTCTTCTGGATTTGCAAAGAGTCATCATTGATCTTTAATGACCCTTTTCCTTTATCATGCTTCTTACAAAATTTCTGACTAACAAATTTTAACCCCCTTTTAAATGATATATGATAGGCTCAGAATACAGAAGAAGAAGAAGCAATCAATTTAACAATGTTCTTTTAAATGCATAAGACAAAGTAAACTGCAATACAATAATTGAGATAAGGGAAGAGAGAATTGCAAACTCGATTTATACTGGTTCGGCCACTTCTCGTGCCTATGTCCAGTCCTTAAGCAACTCACTTGAGATTTTCCACTATCTCTGTAAATCCTTTATAGACTTTGAACACACCTTGGGATCCCTCACCCTTGTGTTCAATATTCTCACAATCCAAGAGACAACCAGTCTCTTCATTACAACTGAGTTTATGAGATGAACAAAAAGATTTCTTTCCTTTAGAGTAGATGATACAAATTGAAGATCTTAGAAGAATTCTCAATAGATTTGCAAGTGTTTGGCCAATAGTTGTTTAGAGAGCATTTGACAATTAAGTTCTCTTAGAACACCTCTCTCTCTCTCTTGCTTTTCGAAGTCAGACACACATATATATAGGCTCATTGTGCCTTTTCAAAATGGTTTGAAGAGATGTGTCTTTTCGAAAATCTTTAATGAAATTTTCTCACTGGTAATCGATTAAAGGATTCTGGTAATCGATTACACAGTTATATTTTGAAGGGTCGTGACTTTTTAAAGTGTTTTTTGAAGTGTCGTTACTGGTAATCGATTACAAACATCTGGTAATCGATTACAAGATTCAAAATTAAAATTTCAAAACCCTTTTTGAAAAGTCCATTTGCAATCTAACTCTAATTGATTACAATGCCTGGTAATTGATTACCAGTGCCTTGAGTTGTTGAAAATAATTTATTTGAGGTCAAAACTTATCAATCAGTGAGATTCTTTTAACAAATAAACTAAGGCCTTATCTTTTTCTTGATCTTGTTTGCTTGACCTTGAATTAATCTTGAAGCAGTCTCTCTTTGCTTAACCTTGAATGTTTATTGAAGCAATCTTGTTTGATTATACTTTGACATCATCAAAACCTGTATTCATACATTTAGATTCTCCCTCTTTTTGATGATGGCAACTATTATCAAGTAAATTCTTTCAAGCATCATCAAAACTTGCATGATTCACACTCGTTTCTTCTTGAACTAACATACTATGCAATTCATGCACATTTCATTTATCTTTCATGGTATTATAGCTCATTTGGAATGTGTCATACTCAGACAATAATGAGTTTAGAATAAGCTGAACAAGAAAGTTCTCATTCACAACCATTTCCAAGGTCTTAAGTCTTGCTGCAATGATTGTCATCTCAATGACATGTTCATGCATAGTACACGAACCATAAAACTTCATGGTGGTTAGTGTACTCATTAATGTCCCAGCAACAGACATATCAATTGTTTGAGAGCGTTCTTCCACTAACCCCGTAAACTTTTTAGCACTTTCAATTTTAGGGAGAGTTGTCTTAGTACTATCTATAACAGTCATTCTCATCAATATTAGGCTGAGTCTGTTAGATCTTTCCCAAGCTTTATAATGAACTTTTTCTTCATAATAAAATCCACATAAGTGTTTTGAGACATAAAACACATGTCGTACATATGATTCATTCAGATAACTGTCAATGTATATTGATGCTCTCCTTTGGGTAATACACCAACACACAACATACAAACATGATGATGCAAATAAAATTCTTAACATTATTTTGCAATTAAATATGCACCAATTAGTAGTACCTATTACCTTTAGGTAAATAAATAAAACCAATGATACACACAAATCGCCTATAATTATATTCATTAATTATAAGAACAACTAATCAACCTTTGGGCGATCCATAAATGCCTTACAATAATGAATTTCAATTACTCATAAATCAATAATCATATAATTTAGCATCCATTATTTTATGAGTAATTGAAATAATAATTAATTTGAAATTAAATAACCTTATAAATTTGGCCACTTTGGTGACTAACAAATTCATCATACATTTAATTCCAACCAAATATATGGCCTGCACATATTTATTGCTATTAACAATTCATAATCATTTTATTAATTTCATTCCAGGCCAAATAAATACCATACATTCATATTATAACTAATTAAATAATAGAAACTCAATCACATTGAAGCAAATGTATAACATATACATATTTATTGCTACTGAGAATTTTAAAGCATTCACGTTAATTTATTTAATTGCAAGGCATAAAATTTCAATTCTTTAATCACGTTTAATAATAATATTCGAAAAAAAGTAAGCAAGTGAGATTGAGAATAGCAAACAGTGGGTTGCAAATAACAATTCTAAAGAATTCTCTCCAAAGAAGGAAAAAGAACATCGTACAAGACTTTCGCTACCCACTTTCTTTCTTGAATATTATACTTTTTCAGGAAAAAAAATCAACAATCTCCCTTTTTATTTATTTACAAAATATCATATTTGCAGTAGAAAAATAAAATTCCTAAATTTCATAATTAGGGTTCATGCATAATTGGGAGAAAATAAATCATTCTTGGAGAATTATAAATTTCATAACACATGGCTCTGATACCAATTGTAAAAATTTAAATGGTTCCCTAGATTAACAATGATAGGAAACCAATAGGATCTTGAAACCCATGATTCTCACAAATAATATATAAATAATAATGCGTACCCTTCTCCATAACGGGGCTTCTCCCGGTGTATTTTGATTTCTTGGAAAATGAGGGAAACAAGATTTCACTCCTTTTACAATTTTTTCTATCTCTCTACGTTTGTGATAGCTATAGGTTAGAGATAACACTTTTTTGTCAAGAAGGGGACCTTATTTCACATTAGTGGGTATTAATCCCTTTTATAACCACTATTCCCATCAAGTAGCAGATACCTTTAGAAACTTCTTCTATTTAACCCAATAACAATTTAATCCTTAATCCTTAATTATTTATTTATTAGACCCTACATAAGTCGCATGCCTCTCACACGAGACATTAATTCTAACATCAAGTTGGAGCTGACCACAAATATGAGGTATAGAAATTAAGCAACGAACTAAGAAAACAAACCAAATTACAGGAAATATGAATGTAGAAACCATAACATATACATGCACAAAATCAAAGATGTATTGATATGAGGTTTTGTTAAATAAAAAAATATAAGCTATAAAATTGAAATTATATGTTGTGTTGTATTCAGCTGTTGTGGGTAATGCAAAATGCATGTGTGATTGGGTGCTTCAGTGAACTTAAATGGCCAAAGCATAGATTAATATATACACACACACACACACACACACTCTATTCTCCCATGTTAACTCTAGGGTGGAAATAATCCCCATATTTTTTGCTTGCAAAAGTTTGATCCCTAAACCTAAGAACTAGGAGGATATAGGCTAACACCACAACTTTTTGAGTTTTGGCAAGGACAGAAATCTCGCTTGTGTGACAGGTGGTTGCTACACTATTTGTGATAGGTTACGTGTTTTTAATTTTTTTAATGGACCAAGCCAGCCAAACTATATGCACATAATATTTTTTAGTGACATATATTGGGTTTTCAAGCCATGGTTTAGGTTCAAGATCCATGTTGTTTGCCTATTAATTTGAGTTGATCTATATCCTAGGCTAGGTGCTTGGTTACGATAACGTTATAAAATAGTCTGCCATGTCTACATTAATGACATATTTACTTTATTTACCCCCCTTCCCAATTGAGTTACTCAAATAGGTTTGAGGTTTATATTCAAAATTAACACTTACAAGCTTTTGCTGCATCTTTCTTCCCTCATTAGTCATCCAAACATAGCCTATATTGAACCTTTAGATTGCTTAAAATTTGGATATACTTATTCTTGATGGGCAATTTTGATTTGGAACTCTATAAATAAATTATATATGCTCAAACTAATAGAATCATGGTACATTATTACGAAGAAATGTTTATGAAACCCAATTACAAAGATAAAGCATTGCCTTTGTTCCTTCTTTGAAATTGTTTAACCACGTGCTTCTCCACCATATCTAGCATAGTATTTTTTTTCCCATTGTCCTCACTACTACAAAGCGCGCTTTTTACATCGGTCAAAAACCACATTCTACATCGGTGGTCAACCGATGTAGAATACGACGTCGTTGTTAGTGTTATGTTTTAACATCGTTCCAAAATCCACCGTTGTAGAAATACAACATTTTCTACATCGGTCCTAAGCCCACCACTGTCTTTGAAAAGTATTTATTGAAGATGTTGATGGATTCAAAATGACTTAGAAAGTGTTTAATCTACATCGTTGCGAAATTTATGCACGTTGTTGAAGGTCGCATTTTTACATCGGTGCTATCTAGGCCATCGATGTAGAAATTACATCTTCTAAGTCGGTCGTCCCTTGGTAAACGATGTAGAATATGTCTGTTTTCACATCGGTGCTAACATCAGGAAAGATGTAGAAATATGGAGTTTTTAAGACAGTGCTGACGCGTTTCTAAGACGGTGATGACGTCAGCACCGTCTTAGAAACTCCATATTTCTACATCGTTCATGACGTCGGCACCGATGTTAAATGTTGAATTACCTGCAAATAAATTTTAGGTAAATTAAATCAATATTACGATATTATCAATATTGCTAATAATCAATAAATTTTATTATATAATATTAAAATCAATATTTATAATTAGAAAACTTTTTTTATGTTACTAATAATCAATATTTCTAATTATAAATATTGATTTTAATATGAAAAGCTGCGTATTTATAATTACAATATCATCTAAGTAATAATCAACAAATATAAATAAACATTCATGAAACTAAGTATATAGTTGCTCAATTGAAAGATCCAAATAAAGTGTTTAATTACTAGTTTACATTTTAGTAAGGATACATGTATCAGCCCCCCAATATTAACTTTAGCAGCATGCAACTTGAGTTCCCCATCATAATGCATCACAATACACTTCAATGTATGCAAAATTTATGATAATATTACATAGGAAAACAATAATAAAGTCAGATAACTTTATAATTACCAACTGGAGGTGTTCAGAATACTGCAAGAGCAACTGTATCATTGACCCAACGAATCACAAATCCATGATCCTTGAAGTTCTCAAAAAGCTTCTCTAGCTCTGTTGTCCTGGTACTTGGTGAAAAGTCAGCCAAAACAAGAACATGACTGGTCCCATAGTTTGCTGAATTGAAGAAACAATAATTATAACTCAAGTGTTTCAATACAATATCTTGTACAAACAAAACCTAGCAGAAAGAATAGAGATGTTCACTTCAAAATCAGAGTATGAATTGAATGCAATGTAGAGAAAATCATGCACGTTCCTATGTATGCCTAAAAGGAAGAGAAGAAAAAGGGTACTATGGTTGGGCTAGTGAATGTCTAGAATATGGCATGGGGCAGTATATGTTGTGTCCTCGAATAAATAAAGACCCAAGAACCATAGACATCTCAAGGTTGGGGTTGCATGAATGTCAAGATTGGGTTGATACATATAGAGTTGGGAAAGGGGATCTTCACTCTGGCATTTGCCAAAGAAAAAACAGAATGCTTAAACATACATGATGTGATAGAATAGTACGAAGAGAGAGATACAAAATTTGGACATGACATTATGTGCATTAGGATCCACTCCCCTTTCACATTGATATTCATTTTTTTAGAAGCAAATATGCTCCTTGGCAAGTTAAATATACTCACACAAAAATCCCACATGCCAGAGGAATAAAATCATTTGAAGGAAAGTGATTCCAATCACAATCACAATCTAATTCTGTTGATTTGAAGGAATAATGTTTGGAGTGTTTGTCTATAAAAGTCAACCTACAAGACTTGTTCTATAAGATATGGACTTTGGGTGTTCTCATCCTAACCACTGACTAAACCTTTTGTTAGGACCCCCTATCATATCATATTATATATAAGATAAAGGGACATTGTCTCATCTCTAATCTCTAATTTAAACAATCATAATAATAAAAATCAATTAGAGAGAAAGGTACCGTCAAAGAGAAATGAAGTATACCGAAATGTTTCATGTAGTACTAGCTTGTAGGACAAAGCTATCTTGGAACGAAGTCATGAAATTAAGAAATTAAAGTTTTCTAAAATAAAAATTCTCTGAATGAAACAAATGAGAGCAAAAAGAATTTTTCTATTTTCTGCATGAAGCACAAGCTGGTCACACCCTCCAAGCAATAAACAATGAGTTTGACTAAATAGGAAGCAGATCGTGGTCCTTGTCTTTAGGCATTATCTTCTAATTTTCAAAGACATTATAAAAGAAGTCAATAACTGGCATATGCAAAGCAGCTCTAGGCTAATTAAGAGAGAAAATTTAAGTGCACTTACCTACATATTACCAATCAGCAATCCGAAAAGAACCAATCCAAGGGTTGAAACAACAATGACGAACATTATTTCTCTAACAAAAGTGCTAGTAAGAAGACCTTGTCCCAAAGAACTACAACCAACATCATCAATCAAATCAATCAAATTAGAGAAGTATGGTATTTTTTTTTAATAATCAAGTATGATATTAGTAAGTATAGTTTTAGATAATAAAAATTAATAACCATTTATCTTTAAAATTAATTGGAAATTTTACAGTGCTTGCTTGTAAACATTAAAATTTTGCAATGTACACCTGCAACTTTTTTCATTTCCAAAATAGTTTACAATTAAAACTTTATTAAAAGAAATTACAAAGGAAAAAGCTTATCAAAATATATTTTTTCTAAACTCCTTAAAAAACAATGAAAGCTAAGCATGCACTAATCGAAGGCCCATTTGTTAGTGTTTTCTTAAGAAAAAATTACTTTTTTAACTAATTAATAAAATTATATTAAAAATATCCATAAAATTTTTGTTGTTTTTCTTATCAAAATTAAAAAAATTATACTCAACGACGGCCATTGATAATGAGCGTTGTTGAATCCTCATAAGCCTTCTTGGCAGCCTCAGCCTCCTTGAAAGTCACCTTTTATATATATATATATATATATATTTACCACAAAGATTACAACTATAGCTAGCTAGCTTTCAATATATGAATCATGAATTAATTAATTTAATTACTTACAAAGTCATAGCCTTTGGATTTGCCCGTGTTTTGCCTCTCTAATTCTGCACCATTCAGTGTAGCTAGCTGGAATTAGATAAAAACAGGGCAACCCAATGGCTGATGTGTCCCCATGATAGCCCTGCAATCCATACATATCTTTACATTTCATTCACCAAATTAAAGCTTAAAATTTAGAAATATCAAAAGATGTAATTGGAAAACAAATAAGGACGGGAAACAATTGATCTTTAATGCAACATGCTCAACTACATAAATTAAAATTCAGACAAAATTGATACAGTACCGAGTTAAAAAAAAAAAGAAGTAAGAAACTGAATTATATGTGTATAAGTATAATAAATAATTCCTAGCCTCCATCCCCCCAAACAATATACAAGAGGACATTAACATCGTAAACAGGGATATTTATAATATCATCACGCTAGCTTAACCAAAAAAATTGTAATGGGGACATGCCAAGTATATGGTAAATGAAATTTAATTTCATGGCTATTTAATTCTCACCACACAAAAGCAAAATCAGCCGCCATCACCCTCTGCCCCGGAAAAAAAAAACACTTAAATTTAGATTAACACTAACATCAGTGTTGACTATATCACCATCCTATAAAAAAGAATGCATCAACAAATTTTTTCACACAGGATATGCTTGATCTTCAGTTTGATCTGATTTTCACATGTTGAGTTAAAAATCATTAACTTAGTGATCAGTTTCACTTCACATGCTAAGTTAAAAATCTATTAACTTAAGAATTGTTGCTCGGGCCTCAAAAAACAAAGAGAGAAGAAAATCAGATAATATTATAGAAAAAGAAAGAACCAAAAATCAGACAATATGCTTGATTTAATATCTCGATGTACAACTTTTGGCTCAATTGCCTCGGGCAAGTAAGCTAGCCTGCAATAGAGTAATAATAAATCAGTAAAAGGGAACTCAAAAAAAAATAAGGAAATTAAAAAAAGGGGACTAAACAAGCATGGTGGAAACACGGTGAAGTTGAGAATGATGCCCCTCACCAATGAAAGAATCAGGATCACCAAAAATGAGAAAGAATAACTCTATAAAGGAAAGCAAAATATTAGCTTTGGCATCAATTTATCACTAAATAAAATATGACCCAGCTATGCCATATCAGCAAATACATGCAAATTTTTAGCTTTTCCAAAATATGTTGCAAGCTTTGGCTCTAGTTGTCAACCATCACAAGGAAGTTTTATGATCCTTGAATTATTCTCACAAAATGATCACTAAGAAATATACTTTGCCAGCACTTTAATTTATTAGAATTAAAGAAACTGAATCAAGTATCAGAAAAATGAAATTGACAAATATATAATTTTGAGAATCAATATACTGAGAAAAATTAAAGTATCAGAAATCATTCACAGATATGTAAAATTAAATACACAAAGCAAAACAGTATTTAAAATGGATTCACTGGGGATGAATGTTGCCTACATAACTGCATATCCGCCAGAAAAGTGATTAGATATTTAAAATTAAATACACAAAGCAAAACGGTAAGTTAATAAGCACAGGGGACAAAAAAAATGGATTCACTTACTATATAAAAATAAAGACCAACAGATAAAATTAAAATATTTCTAACTAAGGATTATCTTAGAGACAATGAAGTCAACAAGTGACTTAATGAAGCTAAACTGGAAGAAAAAAATGACTAAATCAAAATAAACAAAGAACAGTCGAATATGTTAATTTTAAAAAAATGAAAATAAAATATCTATTAACACTCACACTGCGGCATGAACTTGAATCAAATGGTTTAGGGATGTCCCAGTATAGCTCTAACAGAACCCCATAGTGATGTAGGAGAGCCTCTTGCAAAGTCAATGCCATCGAGGGCGTCCTTCTAAAGCCATGGCATTGTTTCAAAGGAAGAATGAAGTAACATAAAGGAAAAGAACAAAAAAAAAATAGATGCATTGCTAGACATTGGTCATTGAGGTACCAAATGTAGACTTATTGTTAAAAAAAACAAAAAATTCATATCATATGGCTCCTTTGTACAGGGCCTGAGTGACTCAGTAGCCAGCAACAAGCAAGCCTCAATGATATCATGTGAGGAACAAATATCTACCAACAAAAAAAAAAAAGAAATATGGTAATAGGCGACACTCACTATCCTAACAACTACTTACATATTAAACTAACTAAAAACTGTTTTTACCAATCAGAGTTCTTGCTCCTATAAGGTGCGGCTAGAGGATATTGGCCATCATTTGATTCTACAAGTGTACTGTAACTGACGTGTTTGGAAGGTCAGTGCTTTGCCTCTCAATTAAGAATGGATTAGTAGCAGTATGTGAATAGCTCGTTGAATGTCAAATATAATGCATAAGCATGTTGGAATAGTTCAAATAATTTTACCAAAGGTCATGGCAAATATAATGCATGGCAGTAGCATAAGTTTGTTGGAATATATAGGATCATGAAACTACCTTTACTTACTTTTAATTCAGAGATCACAATAGAATACGCCAAGTTACCTACGAGTCAAAAGACATCTATACTTGGAAGAATGAACATAGTTAAGGTAAAAATGAACTCATTTCACCTGAAGCAAGCAAGTCCTTCCATCTATTAGAAGGCCTTTGTGCAAGACCTGTTTCTGCAGCGGAATAGCTTCGACGAGATGGTAACACTGGCTGAGCAAGTTGTACACCTATGGCATATGGCTTCGAGGCACTTCACTGCTTTCCCTATTTCTCATAGCCCCTCTCGTGGTACTTTGCGAGTCCCCATAGCCCCTCTGTCACCGCTTCCATCCAAACATGGTTCTGCTTCCATCCAAATGCGTAGCTCTTTCTCCATGGAGTGGAACGTGGGGGAAAGGAACAAACGGGGTGACATGGAGAAGAGGAAAAGGCGCGAGGAGAAAGAGGAAAGAGGAACAGACGCGAGGAGAAATGAATGTGAGGGAAAGGAATGAATGCGGGAATTAAAAATTTGAAAATAAAAAATATTAAGAAGACGAACAGACGCAAAGAGAAAGAGGGAAAGAGGAATGCACAGACAAATATTTTCTCGACAAGGATGGGCTTTTTGTAAAACAACGTTAAAATTTAATTTCAAAGACGGTGATAAAAACACCCGTCTTTGAAAAGTTTCAATTAATTACAAAAAAGCCATCGCTATTTAACAAAGACGGTGTATTGATAACCGTTTTTAATTACATGTCGTAAAAAACACATTTTTTAGTAGTGCCTCCTTTGCTACAATTTTGGTTTTTGATCTTCAATCCTTCATTTTCCCTTTTGTCTTGCTCTCGAGATTTCTCTTCCCCTCCTTCTTCATGTCAAAGTGCTGTTGGATTTCAATCAACCATATGGGTCTTGCAAAATAGAAACTAGAGAGTGGGCCAAGGTTTTTCAATGGGACTCATAAAATATACTCAATAAAAGACTACCGTCAATAATCATGCATTGATTTGTTTTGCTTGAGCTTTCTATTTCTAGTTTGTCCGAAATTCAGAATGCACATGGTATTATGGATCTTCTTGCAGAAATGCTCGATGCATTAGACCCTAGTCACAAAGAAGTAAGTTGTTCAATCCAAACTTTCACTATTAGAAAATACACTTTCAACATCGGTTATTTAGAACATTCTACATCGGTTCTAAAACTGATGTTGAAAGTGCCGATGTTGAATGTATCAATGTTAACATCGGTTTTGGAGAACCGATGTTAACATGTATATGACAACATCGGTTCTCTAAATACACGATGTTAAACACAATGAACAACAGCAAAAAAACTGTACGCATGATGAACGTTGACATCGGTTTTCCAGTAAAACCGATGTTAATATATTCCATTAACATCGGTTTTGCTAGAAAACCGATGTCAACGTTGATGATGCATACACTTATTTGGTGTAGTTCTTTGTGTATAACATCAGTTATGTGTACATAACCGATGTTAATATTCAAATGTTCACATCGGTTATTTATAACTAACCGATGTTAATGTACAAGAGTTGACATCAGTTATCGACAGATAACCTGATGCAAGCTCCATTGGAGCTTGTAGGCCTAGGATCTTCTTCATCAATGGATTCCTTTGCTTCTTGGAAGATAAATGGCAGCGGAATGGAGAAGGAAGAGAGAGAGGAGACACCACTTCAAGAAGAAGATGAGTCTAGAAGAAGCTCACCACCATAGGAGACCATGGATAAGAGCTTGGAGGAAGAAGGAGATGAATGAAAGGAGAGGGAGAGAAGAGCACGAAATTTTGTGCTCAAAAGGAGCTCTGAAATCTGAAGTTAATATTCAAATGATCAAAGTTGAAAAAAATACACTCACATGACCTCTATTTATAGCCTAAGTGTCACACAAAATTGGAGGGAAATTCAAATTTCACTTGAATTTGAAATTGAATTTGTGGAGCCAAACTTTGGAGCCAAAATTTCACTAATTATGATTAGTGAATTTTAGTTATGGTTCAGCCCACTAATCCAAGATCAATTACAAGATTCTCTACTAAGTGTGCTTAGGTTTCATGAGGCATGAAAAGCATGAAGGACATGCACAAAGTGTGACTATATGATGTGGCAATGGGGTGTAGTAAGCAAATGCTCACCTCCCCCTCTAAAATTTAATTGGATTGGGCTTCTACCAATTCAATTAAATTTATTTCCAACCACACACATCAAATATCCACTTAGTGCATGTGAAATTACAAAACTACCCCTAATACAAAAACTAGTCTAGGTGCCCAAAAAATACAAGGGCTGAAAAATCCTATATTTCTAGGGTACCCTACCTACAATATGGAGCCCTATATACAAGGACCAAATATAATGACATCCTAGTCTAATATGTACAAAGATAATTGGACCCAACCTTGGCCCATGGGCTCAGAAATCTACCCTAAGGTTCATGAGAACCCTAGGGCCTTCTTCAGCAGCTCTAGCCCAATCTTCTTGGAGCCTCTTGCTCATGGTTCTAGTGATTGGTCCCTTCCTAGGGAGGATTGCATCATAACCGATGTTAAAATACAAACCCTGACATTGGTTATACACAAATAACCGATGTTAATATACATACATTAACATCGGTTTTCTATTACAACCGATGTTAAGGTTCATATCGACATCGGTTTTTGTAAATAACCGATGTTGTTTATGATATTAACATCGGTTTTTGTTAATAACCGATGTTGTTTTCATGTATTTTTTTATATATATACTTTTTGTTATTATAGTAAACCCAAAATTGCACCTGTCAAATGCAATTTCAGGCCCAATTCACAGCAAATAAACATTTTATTCTGCTTTCAAACAGTTTTAATGATAATAAACATCAAATAATTAATTTATCATAAAGAACAATCATCAAATGAAGTCAATGTTCATGTTACATAGAAAATGTAAAAAATGTTAAACCAAAGTAAACTAAAGCTAAAGATAATGTCCCTAAATCCTAGGCCTGATCTCTAACTCGGAGATAAAACTGTGCCCACTAGATCCGCAATGCTTTTAATCTCTCTGGCTCCAATGGTCTAGGATCGTTAAAATACTACATGATGAAATAAATCATAATAAGTTAATAATGTAATACAAATTATAAATAAATCGATTTTGTTTGAAATAAACTTACCGCTTCCCAATTATTCCTAAAAGTTCCTAAAATGATGGTGGACATCCAGTGCATCACATAGTAGCCGCACTCAGTACTTCCTTTTTGTCTATTACACTAATACATAATGAAATTTGGATATTAATTAAACAACTAGTGTACAGGCACATAAAGAAATATATATAAGTGGAAGTTTTATGTAAATGACGTACCTTGATGACAATCCACCTAGCAGAAGCCTTTGATTTAGGCTGTGGAGCATCATCAAGACCCTTGATAGCACTGTTTCATATGAGTAACAATTAAAAACTGGTGTTGTACATTGAGGTATTACAATGCAAATGTATTGAAAAGAACACTAACCTATTAATAATCCCCTTAAGGTAGTTGTCTGGCCTGTTATGCAACTAGGTGTTCCTTGGGCAGGATGACCACCATTTGCCAGTGTCCGATGCAGTGGAACCTAAAATGGGTTAGTACATTAGTAAACATTAATTAAATTTAGTTATTTTGTGACTTACCCATTTAGGTAGGCTCCAAGATAGACATCACTTTGTGAACTCTGCATCCAACTCTTTATGTAACTTTCAGACTCAAAATGCGATTGCCCAGACCTCTGAATGGACTGTGGCTCGAGGAATCCATAGATATCAGAATTCCCCACTCGTATACATGTTTCAGTGAGATGTCTGTTTATGTTTAGTCAAAGTGAAATATTTATGAATTGAAAGCCATAACTTAGGTAATTAAAAGCCTTTTATATAATGACTTACAGAATCCACAATTGTAACACTGATATGCTGAGACATTGACCACCGTGTGCGATTTCGGAGAGGTCTTCATGCTTTATGTAGAGGGGGAAATCTGGATTAAAGACCCCGAACATGGTGGCATCCCATCTAACCTGATAAGGCCTCAAGAAAAGCTCTGGGATGGTCAAGGAAGGTGACAGTAACACTGCCTTTTTTCATAAATCCATAAATTTCCCAAGGAGTTTGGGGGTCTTGGGATTAAGGATATTACTAGTTTTAATGTAGCTTTGTTGGGTAAATGGCTATGGGATTTAGCCTCTAATCAAAACCAACTATGGGTTAGAATTCTAACATCCAAATATGGTGGTTGGGCAGATCTTAATAATGGCAGAGATAGACCTTGGCATTCTCAATGGTGCAAGGACCTTCGAAAATTAGTTAAGCAGCCTGAATTCAGCCCGATTCATCAACACATGGAATGGAAGGTAGGGGATGGGAGTTTAGTCAAATTCTGGAAGGACAAAGCTATCAAGGCTTTTAATAGAGCCCTTGTTATCAAATGGAAGTGGCTGATGTTCCATCAACCAGACCAATGATGGAGTAGAATTCTCATTTCAAAGTACAAGGGATGGAGAAGATTGAAAGAGGGCTCTCACAAGCAGACCTATTCATTTTGGTGGTTTGATTTGAAGTCTATAATGCATCAAAGCAGCATGGCTGAGGTTTTAAAGCAGTTTCACTGGAAATTGGGCAGCGGTGATCAAATATTATTTTGGGAAGACTCTTGGGTGGGTGATGGAATAACTCTTAGAGAAAAATACCCCGAATTGTATCAAATATCCTCCCAAAAATTTCAGTTAGCGGGAAGCATGGGGTCCTTTGGAGAAGAAGGTTGGCAGTGGGAATTCTTATGGAGAAGAAACCTTTTTGACAATGAGCTGGGAAGTGCTTCAGACTTTATCGAACAGGTCACAGCTCTAAGCCCTAATGCAGCTTTGAAGGACTATTGGGTGTGGGGTGCTGATCCAAAACGAATTTTTACTACAAGCACTACATACCTTTGTATTAAAGGTCATCAACATAATCTCCATCAAAGCCCTTCCCCTTCAACCAGTCCCAATAAAAATGACATGGAGGTTAAGGATGATGATTATCAGGACTTAGCCAAGGAATTGGGAGTTTTTTTCGCAGATGATAAAAGTAGTGGTACAAAGTTGAAGACTGATATGGACAATACTGAAAATTCTCCAAAATCAGCAATTGTGTTGGGAAATGAAGACAATGCCTCATGAATATTTTGTCCTATAATTCTAGAGGGCTGGGGAGTGGTGTCAAATGGTTAGCCATCAGAAAATTGACCATGGCAAACAACATAGACGTTCTTTGCATTCAAGAAACCAAAAAGGAATCTGTTGATGCAAAACTATGTCAGTACCTGTGGGGTGACAGCAATGCTTCTTGGGAGTGTCTTCCTTCCTCCAACACTGCTGGAGGACTATTATGCATTTGGAATAATGGATCATTCTTGGTTGATAGGCGGGTGCTGGGGAGAGGTTTCATAATGCTGGAAGGTACTTGGTTAAAAGAGGATAAGAGGGTTTTTATTATCAATGTATACGCCCCCTGTGAACTTCAAAGGAAGAGAGAGCAGTGGGATGAATTACTGCAGCTGAGATCATCCTATCAAGCATGCCTTGGTGTGTCTTGGGAGATTTTAACTCCATAAGGCATCAAGAGGAAAGGCTCAGTTCATCTCAGACAAGAGATACTCCACCCAACATATCTGAATTTAACTCCTGGATTTCAAATATGGCTTTAGAGGAAGTTAGGTCTGTTGGGAGAAGATTCACATGGTGTAGACCTAATGGCAGTGTCATGAGCAAATTGGACAGGTTCTTACTCTCTGATGAGTGGTTGTCCCAATGGCCGAATTCTACTCAATTTGTGTTGGAAAGGGATTTCTCTGACCATTGTCCTATACTTCTGAAGGCTAGAACCATTGATTGGGGGCCTAAACCTCTCAGAATTATGGACTGGTGGCTAAAGGATAAAGGGTTCCAGGATTTGGTGAAACTTGAATGGGGTAATTATCACCCCCTGGGATGGGGGTGTTTAGTTTTGAAACAGAAAATCAAGTTCATCAAACAGAAAATAAGGCAGTGGAGTATATCTCAGGGTCATATCAGTTCTAGAAAAGTCCTTAACCTAAAGAGGGAGCTGAATGCTTTGGAGGAGGGTTTCACCAACAGAATCTTATCTCAAGATGAAGTCAAACTTAGGAAATCACTACAGGAACAACTCTGGAACACAGCCTATGCAGTTGAATCTATGTTGAGACAAAAAGCTAGAGTGAAGTGGTTAGAAGAAGGGGACAATAACTCCAATTATTTCCACAGATTGATCAACTACAGAAGGAGACAAAATGCTATTCAAGGGCTTTTCATAAATGGAGTATGGGTGCATGACCCTAGAAGTGTAAAATCTGCATCTCTTCATTACTTCAAACAATTTCCCATAACAAATCCAGCACTATATCCCCACAATGCAAATAGTACAAGAGCAAGCAATCAATATACTTTAGCATCTCACACCCATACTCCATTTCAAACATTATATTTTTTTCATATTTAGACGTAACTTGACTTAGGTTCTAGGCCAATATTGGACTTTATTTCAAACCAGCTTATTGGACTTTAAGAATACATCCCGCAACATCAAATGACTCAAATCCATTACTATAGAATACAAATACCCAAAGGAACTACAACACAACATATTTTAATTATTAGCAACAACCATATTCTCATGTTGATAAGAAGCACAAATACAGATGCATATACACACAGATTGTCAATTGTCGTCAGTGGCGGAGATCGTTTCCTAATCAGCACTGATCACTTAGCAGCACACAGAACACAAGCAACAACGAACCTTGACAACGACTAAAGAAGACGAACAAATCACCTGAGCAGCAATGTAGACATCATATATACAAAGTTAAGCAATTGCTTTTGAAACATGACAACAGAGACATACCTTCGATGGCTTTCCTGGGAGTCTTAAAGCCAACCACAATGGACTTCCAAAATCGCTTCCCACCCTTTCCTTTCGTAGTTTTCTTCGACCTGCGAAAGTGAGAAAATGTTAAAACGAGGAACGCCTAATGTTAAAACGAAAGGACGTACCTCAATCGATAAGTGGCAGACACGAACTCCACAAAGACCAACTCCACAATGTGGTTGCAGTCACGGAAGCGTAGCCCAATTTGCGACAAAGACGAACTTAGGGCAGAAGGAAAAAGAAGAAGAACGCCCTGGGAGTCTTAAGGCGAACCACAATGCACTTCCAAAATCAATTCCCACCCTTTCCAGGACTCTTTCCTTTCCTAGATTTCTTCAACCTGCGAAAGCGAACAAATGTTAAAATGAGGAACGCCTAATGTTAAAACAAAAGGACGTACCTCAATCGATGTGGCAGAGACGAACTCCACAAACACAAACTCCACAATGTGGTTGCAGTGACGGAATAGCAGGCCAGTTTGCGACAAAGACGAACTCAGGCAGAAGGAGAAAGAAGAAGAATGATAGGGTTCGAGCGCGCGGGTTGTGCAATTTCAGATTTTTAATATATAATGACAACAACATCGGTTTTTTAAAAATAACCGATGTTAACATCAACTAGGTAACATCGGTTTTCTTAAAACCGATGTTAAAATCAACTCCATAACATTGGTTTTTCCCAAACCGATGTTAACAACGACACACCAACATCGGTTTTTCCAAAACCGATGTTAACTACTCCATAGTAACATCGGTTATTTAAATAACCGATGTTAATATCGAGTAGTTAACATCGGTTTTTCCGAAACAGATGTTAACTATGTCTACTTATTTACAAAAATGCCACCGTGCTTTTGTTAACATCGGTTTTGTGAATAACCGATGTTAACCGTGCGATGTTAAATCTAAAAATTGTAGTAGTGTTTCAAACTATGATGTAAATGAGTAAAAAATATTTTTTGTATCTTAAGGCTTTTATCAACAGATTCTATTGAATATATGAAATTTCATGTATAACCTTCTATTTTCAGAGGCTTCAATAGGAAGTTATTGTTGAATTAGTGGAGCAATGTCGAACATACAAGCAAATAGTGGTACATGTACCTTGTTAATTCAACTTCGTAAGGCTTCATTCCCTTTTTATTATGATGTAATTATTGCCATATTATATATTCTTTACATGTTTGATTCATGTTAACTCTATTCTCAATTTAAGTTTTAATATTTTTCTCAATTTACTGTTTTTAGTAATTTATTTTTAAAAAAACATTATAAGATGATTCTTTGAAAAAATCGTCTTAAAATGTCACAGTTTTTAGAAAAATCGTCTTAGAATCTTTAATTTATTTTAAAAAAGACATTGTAAGACGGTTTTTTGAAAAACTCTTAAAATTAGAATCCTTATTTTTTTAAAAGGACATTGTAAGATGGTTACTGTCTAAAAGCTGTCTTAAAAAGCAATATACGAAGATGGTTGGAAAATTATCGTGGAGAGTGAACATTTTTTCACAACAACGTCGTGAGATGTGCTCGGAACCGACATTGAAAAACTTTTTTCCAGTAGCGTAGCTCACTCAAGCAACTTTCAGATTCAAGACTAAGTATAGATTGGTCATCCAACAAGTTCCTCGAGTTAAAGAATCACATACCTCATATTGTAAGACTTTTATGTTCAATATTAAATGCTATCACTCACATTTTCATACTATTGGTATAAAAAGGAAAAATAATGCTTAACCATAATCATTTCGCTTAGTTAACATTAGAGGTTTACAATCGGGAAATGCATTTTACATGTTCCATTAAAGAATTACATGAAAATAACAAGTTGATGACATATACCTTAACCAAATTGCTATCAAGGTTAATAGCTTGATGATAGTCTTCCTTTACTCTGGTCACTGGACTACAAGCACAAAAAATAATCATAATACTAAAGAAAACAAAACAAGAACACCAACAAAACAAAGTCAGGTAAACTAATATTTTAATCCGTGCAAAATATACCTCATTCTCAATTTAATTCTTAATTTAAATGAGATTTAAACCTTAAATTATATAAACTCATTTCATTTATTTTTCTTTTTGTAATAGGAACCAACTTGAGACAAGTTTGAATACAATAACTCACAAATTCGATCAAAGCCTAAATTGCAAGGTACTACATTTGCTAATGACGAAATTGTCGCTTTAGTAAAAACAAAATCAATTACAATAATAATAATAACAACAACAACAGAATAACACTAACCATGAACAATAACAAAGAGTAGGTTCCATAATCATACTTAGCTTGAGATGGAAGAGAGCACGATTGGTCCAATACATCAAAACATTTGGATGCAATGTAATTGCCTTGAAACCACCAATGAAAAAAATGAAAAGAAGCAAAAGATTCCAACACAAACAAGAAAAAAATGGCGGCCTAAAAAAATTGTTAAATGTTATTACTACTTGTTGGAAACAAAACGACACCCTAAGAAGAAGTAAAACCTTAGTGTAAGCATCAATGGCGACTTCAAAATGATCTTTCTTGAAGCAATTGTTGTCGTCTATTCTTAGTTGCTCTGCTTGTTTTGCCACACGTACACGATGAGTAATCCGCGCTTGGTCCCATTTTTGTTTCTTTCTTTCTCTATATATAACACTATTTAACTCTAATATGTAAGTGTAATACAATGATGTTGGAGAGGAACGGACATTGGAGGGTGAACTGAAGAGGAAGATCAATGCAAATGAGTCACTACTACAAAAAACAGATTTAACATCGGCGGCTTAATATCAGTTGTTAAAAAAACTGATGTTAACGTAAGCGCGGTGGCATAATTGTAAATACCGTGTATCCGTTAACATCAGTTTTGTAAAAATCCGATGTTAGCAAAGTGACGTTAACATTGGTTATTGGAAAACTGATGTTAACATTGATTAGTTAACATCGGTTTCCCAATAATCGATGTTAACATAAGTTTGTTAACATTGTGTCGCAACGTGCCCTTTTGCGGGCGTGCGAGGCGAGGCTCACGGGTGCGCTTTCCCAAAGGAGGAAAGATGCGCGGAGTCGCCACCAACGATTATTTGTGGAAAACGTCGGAAAAACCGAAGGAAACCGGTCAAAATAAAAAATCTAAGTTCGGGAGTTGTATTTACGTTTGAGGAAGGTATTAGCACCTCTCACGTTTGTCTCAAAGGACAACAACCTATTTTTTAGAATTATGGAAGTTGTGTTACCTTAACTTTTATTTCTTTTTATTTTTTGAGGTCGACAAAAGCGGGGCTTTTACTCCTACGTACCCTCCTTTGGAGAGGAAATCAGACCTACGTAGTTCTTTCTTATGTGTGAATTAAGTGATTCTTTTTACTTAAAAGGTGATCATTTTAAGGCGTTGGACCTTAAAAATGATCCATTTTACTTGGTAAGAAACTGAAATGATAAACTTTCAAAACCCTATTTTTTGTGGATGAGCTTGACTAGGCGAGTTAATTTTAGCCTTAGTTTCGCTTTAGTTATTAGTCAATTCAATTAAGAATGAGAAATCCCAAAGAGAAATCGTCCGATTGATTTTTTTTGCTTTATTTTACTAAAAGGTATTTTTTTGTTATTATATTATTATTTTACCTCTTTTTTTATTTCCAACGTGGTTACGGCACGACCGAACGGTCGGAATTCATTTTAACCGAAATTAACGGATGATACAATTCAAACGATCGGTGGAAATTTATTTTATTTTTAGATTAGGCGAGAAATGACTTAAATGAATGGCTTAAGCACATCAAAAGGGGGTATAAAAAGCGAATGAAAACAAGAATAAAAATACATGAAACAAAATGTGGACCACCACGGGTACATAGAATGAATTGAAAAGCTCGGTTTGAAGTACTTACCCGTTGAAGATTGAAGAAAACGAAGAACGAACGACGAATGTTGAAGAATGGTCGAGAATCTTCGCGTAATTACTCACGGAAACGTTACGGAAGCGCCTCGGCTTGGATTTTCTTCACGAAAATAATTTTTCTCAGCAATTTCGAGAGAATAAGAAGTGCCAAGAAGGCTGAACCCTTTTCTTCTTCACTCCTCCCCCTATTTATAGCAAAATTGGGGAGGAGCTTGCCACCCAGCTCGCCCGGGCGAGCAAGGTTGCTTCCTCCAGAAGGAACAGCCTTCTGGAGGAAGGATCTGGAAGGCCCAAGTGGGCCTGATTGCTATTTGTGCCCCCTTTTTACTAAATGCACCCCCTTCAATTTTTTTTGGTAATTCTTTTTCCGTAACGTTACGAAACTTTATGAATTTCATAACGATACTTATTTTCCTTCTGCAAGGTTACGAATCCTTACGGATTATATATTTACTCTTTTTTAGCTTTCGAAGATGTTACGGAAACTCACGGATTGCGCAAAAACACATCTTTTCGATTTCCGCCACATCACGAAATTTCACGGATTGCGCAGGCCTGCTTCCTTTTGATTTCTGACACGTCTCGGGACTTCATTTATTGTGCAACAAAGGACGCCAAGTATCTCAAAGCGGCTAACCAAAGGTTGCATGTCAACAAGTAATAATCCTCGGACGAAATTAGGGTATGACAGTTGCCCCTCTTTACTTACCTTTTATCGGAGATAAGAGGAAAGCAAAGATAAGACACTGATTTCGTCCGTCTTGCCCTTTCCGTGATTAGTCCATGACAACTCTTGTCTCTACTCCTTCTTTTTTTCTTTTCTGCACAACACAATACAAACAACAACAAGAACAACAAATATAACATACATATACACTTTTGGGAAAAAGAAACAATCGGGAACATAACAAAGATCACATTCCCAGTCAAGAGGATCCGCCCTAGACGATGAAAAACTCTGGAGAATGGAGGATTGTACTCAACAATCACTACACATGGCTCCAAACTCGTGGGTGGAGGACGCATGAACGAAAACGCAATTCATGGGGTTCCGAAAAAAGATTGAGAATGGAGAATTGCACTAAGCAATCACTACACATGGCTCCAAACTCGTGGGTGGAGGACACATGAACTGTTAGACAAGTGGCCTCAGATATCTTAAGAAGGGGGGGTTGAATTAAGATATTCCAAACTACTTCCCCAATTAAAAATCTATTTCACTTTTTATTCAAGTTATGAATTCCCTTAATGACAATCTTCTTAAATATTGATTCAAATAAAACAATTTGAATATGAATATAAAGCAATAATAAATAAAGGAGATTAAGGGAAGAGAAAGTGCAAACTCAGATTTATACTGGTTCGGCCACACCCTTGTGCCTACGTCCAGTCCCCAAGCAACCCGCTCGAGAGTTCCACTATCTTGTAAATTCCTTTTACAAGTTCTAAACACACAAGGACAATCCTTCCTTTGTGTTTAGAATTCCTTTACAACAAGAGACTCACAGTCTCTTAATCCCTTAGAGAATGAGGAGAAGAAGAAGAATAAATCTCTCTAGAAAGAGATGAATTTTACAGATTGAGCACTCAAATAATTCCTTAATGAATTGCAATTGAATTGGCCAAGGAATTCTTAAGAGGATAAAATGATTTTTCTCTTTGAGAGGATAAACACTTGTTGTTCTAAAAGACTCTCAGCAAATTCGTGTTTAAGTCACATATATATAGACCATTGGTGGTTGTCGCAACCTACCCTTCGGCGGGAGGGCGACGCGAGACTCGCGGGATGCGTGTTCCACGAAAGGAATACGCGCGGAGTCGCCACCAACGTTTATTTGAGGAAAACGTCGGAAAAACCGGAAAAGACGCGATCTACGAACTTTTTAGTGAAAGGTTCGGGAGTTGTATTTACGCACGGGGAAGGTATTAGCACCCCACACGTCCGCCCCAAGGGACGGCAGCCTTTAATCGAATGTGCAAACATGACTTTGATTTTTTTATGTTCCCTTTTTATGTCTCTATATCCTTTATACCCTTTTTATATTTTCTCTTTTTGTGGTCGACAAGGGTGTTTCCCTTTGCTCCTACGTATTCCTCAATTTGGGATGAGAAAATCAGACCTACGTAGTTCTTTTTTATCAAGTGATTCTTTTTTACTTTAAGAGGTGATCATTTTAAGGCGTTGGACCTTAAAAATGATCCATTTTACTTAGTGAGAAAATGAAATGACAAACTTCAAAAGCCTATTTTTATGGACGAGCTTGACTAGGCGAATTGATTTTAGCCTTTAGTTTCACTTTAGTTATTAATCAATTCGATTAAGAATGAGAAATCCCAAAGAGAAAACGTCCGATTGATTTTTCGCTTTATTCTACTAAAAGATGTCTTTTTGATTATTATATTATTTTTTACCTCTTTTTGATTTCCAACGTGGTTACGGCACGACCGAACGGTCGGAATTTATTTTAACCGAAGTTAATGGATAATACAATTCAAACGTTCGGTGGAAATTTATTTTATTTTTAAGTTAAGCGAGAAATGACTTAAGTAAAATGGCTTAAGCACGTCAACAGGGGGTATAAAAAGTAAACAAAACGAGAATAAAAATGCACGAAACACAATGTGGACCACTACGGGCACATAGAATGAATCGAAAAGCTTGGTTCGAGGTACTTACCCGTTGAAGATCGAAGAACGATGAAGAACGAATGAAGAACGTCGAAGAACGGTTGAAATCTTTGCGAAATTCCTCACGGAAAACGTTACGTAAACGTTTCGGAAGCGCCTCGGCTTAGATTTTCTTCACGGAAACAATTTTTCCAAGCAAATTCGAAAGAGAGAGAAGTGCCTAAGGGGCTGAACCCCTTCCTTCTTGCCTTCCTCCCCTATTTATAGCAAAATAGGGGAGGTGGTTGCCGCCCAGCTCGCCCAGGCGAGCAGGGTTGCTTCCTCCAGAAGCAACCGCCTTCTGGAGGAATATTCCGGAGGGCCCAAGTGGGCCTGGGTGCTATTTGCACCCCCATTTTTACTAAGTACACCCCCTCTGCTGTTTTTTGGTGATTCTTTTTTCGTAAAGTTACGGAAACTTACGAATTTCGTAACGATACTTGTTTTCTTTCCGTAATGTTACGGAACCTTGCGGATTACATAATCATCCCCTTTTTGACTTACGGAATGTTACGGAACCTCACTTAATTATGCAACGATGCTTCCATTTGATTTCCGGTGTGTCACGGAAACTTACGGATTGTGCATCAATATTTTTTTGGTTTTTCGGCATGTCCTGAAATTTCACAAATTGCCTAATGATGGGTGCCAAGCACCTCACGAGGACCAAAGAATGGTCGCACGTCATCGAGCAAAGGTCCCGGACGAAATTAGGGTATGACAGTTGCCCCTCTTTACTTGTCTTTTATTGGAGATAAAAGGAAAGTAAAGATAAGACACTAATTTCGTTCCTCTCGATTTGACGAGAGTCGCAGGTGACCATAAAATCTCCACATGCAAATGACTTGTTGTTCCCAAAATTTCACAAATTGCCTAATGATGGGTGCCAAGCACCTCACAAGGACCAAAGAATGGTCGCTTGTCATCAAGCAAAGGTCCCCGAAAATCAGTGTATGACACTAATTTCGTTCCTCTCGGTTAACGAGAGTCGCGGGTGACCATGACTTGTCGCTCCTAGAATTTCACAAATTGCCTAATGATGGATGCCAAGCACCTCACAAGGACCAAAGAATGGTCGCATGTCATCAAGCAAAGGTCCCCGAAATCAGTGTATGACACTAATTTCGCTCCTCTCGGTTGACGAGAGTCGCGGGCGACCATGAAATTTCCGCATGTAAATGACTTGTTGTTCCCGGAGGAACAAAAGGTGCAGAAGACTATGTCAGCCTCTGCATGCTATCAAGCGTTCTGTCTTACAGATAGCAAAAGAATGTTTATACGGATAACCCACTTGGGTATTTCCGCGTATCATCGGGGCCCCACCGGCCCTCTGGATGATACAAGGGTGCAGAATGACCAAACTTGGTCTCTGCTTGTCATCGGGCCCGCCGCCTCTGGATGACAAAAGGGTGCGAATAACCCG